>NW_010192962.1:0-37342 GCF_000695765.1 Mesitornis unicolor | reverse complement strand
AACCACTCATCCCCAAGCCTGTAGCGCTGCAATTGCTTCCTGAGTTTGAATTCCCTGCAACCAGACATGTGTAGGCTTTAAAAGCAGGAACTTTTGGATTCATTGTTCCCTGTTTACTGTGTCCTGTCACTCAGTAAACCCCCATGGCCACTGCTTGATGGCATAAGAGAATTATTGTATTTATGGTAACAGCATGGACAAAGTAGGATGTGTGGATAAGGTTCTCCTGACAGAACTGAAGAGCAGAATGCTTAAAGCAGGCTTTTCCCCTCATATCATGCTCACGAGCTCACATGATGCATTGCTGTCCGTGGACTGACGCTGTGCAGCAGATGGATCTGCTCAAGCCGTGCTTAATAACCAAGATGAAATTCAAGAATGGGCCAAATGCTGGTTCTTTGTGAGCACCTGCAGAGTGAACACATTCAGCAACAGCAATAAAATAGGAAAGAAAGGAAGTGTTCACTCCTCCTTCGGAGCAGAGCTTTGCTAACATTTTCTCTTGCTCAGTGTGACAGGTATTTGCAATGCAGTGTAGGGCAGGACACCTGTGACAAAATGGGTCCATGGCAGTTCTCCATCAGTTGCAAGGGCTCTCTGTTGTTAGAGGATAGGGAAAAGGGGAGGCAGTTTCTTCATCTAGCCCAGGAGACTGGGAAAGATTTTTAGGATTTTTCGTTTCAGTCATGTGTGAAATAACAGACTTGGCAATGAACAGCAACTACTGAGAAGAAAAAAACGAACAGCAAAAACACTAGAGTAACTAAGATAAGCTGGCGTGCTCTTAAGATGGGCTTGTTTTGCCTTGAAGCTTGAAATTAGCTTAGAAAAAACCCCACAAAACTGCTCTTGCATGGTCTAGCCTGGGGAGCTGTGTTTCCAGCTATTCTCTATGTTCCCTGAGCTGACAGAGAAGGATTTTTTAGAATTCCCAGTTCTGCCCTCCTCCTGCCCTCCTGATGGACCCAAAGCCCTGCCTTACCCTTCTACAATGGGGTTGGTTTGACGTCTCCTTTCCAATGATCAAGGGTGGTGGTTACCGTTTGTCAGGCCTCCTACTGTGCTACAGGGCAAGGGGGAGGCTCCTTCCTACACTTGTGTTGATGACAACATTCTTCCTAATCGCTCTTATTTTATAATTTCTTCTGATTATATATGATTATTGGACTATTGGATCTGTCTCTATATAATTTCACTGCAGCAACTATTTCAGTTTAATTATATGTTGTTTCAAAGATTTCTTTCTGTAAAATTCAAGGCAGGATGTGTGTTTTTATTTAATATATAGGGTGGATTATTTAGTTTCTTGAGGGCCCTGTTCATTTTATGCAAGTGTTTCTCTCCCACATAAGGCAGAGTGACACAAAGCTAAATCAGAAGCGGTTTAGTTGCAATGTTGGAAATTCAAAGCTTAGTCATATAAGATTTGATTATAACTCATACACTCAGGGAGGCCACACTGAGATTCTGGGGACAGTCTTAGGTCAAGCATTTCCTGGCCTTTCAGTGCTTGATTTGGTAAATTCAAATTTATTTTTTTAATTTTGAAAGGCATTTAAAAAAAATATTCCAAATCCCATCCTGAGGCGTCTGCCTCTTCTTCCCTTTTTCACACTTTGCTTCTGCCTCTTTACCCAGCAGGTGCCAGCTCTTTCCCAGTTCCTTATCAAAGCCATTTCCCCTTCACATGGACACTGACACAGCCTGTCCTTGTCTCCTCTCCTCCCTCAATGCTTTCTTTTGGCCAATGTCACCTCCCTGCTCCTCCACTCACCCCTGCACTGATAATTACTTTCTTCCCTCCCCTCTGCTTTTCCCTCCATTTATCAACTCCCAGTCTCCAGTCAGATATTTCTCTGTTCACCATTGACCTCCAGTCATCACCTCATTTCCCCAGTCTGATTCTGGTGCTGGGGTCAGGCAGAAATTTTGTCACTTTCTTCTTTCCCACTGCTGGGAGGTCACCAACAAGCTCAGTAAGACCACGAGCAAGTATTTTGCTTGGCATCCGCCACCCTTGGCCCACAGCCACCCACAGGCAGTGAAGTGGGGCCTGTTGGTCTATGACCAGGCCTTTGCTGAAGCCCTGTCACAGGCCACTGTGGAGGGTTTAAACATTGCCATGAGTATTGCATCTGGCTTCTGAAAGCTCCTGCACATCCATCCTGCGTGCAGACTGCTTTCTTCCATCTAAGAGTCAATGTTTTTACTTGATTTGGTATGATTTTCACAGGGATGACAAACAGCTCTCTTCCCAGGATGATGGCTCCTGGCAGGATAGAGGCCCACGTGGCTTTAGCAGTCTGAAAATGCTTCTGTATTTATTTTTAGTGGTCAATGTATTTTCTTCTAGCTTCAGTTTTAGAAATGAATCAGCTGGTTTTGGCTACTGCTTCTTCTTGTTGTGGGCAGAATCTGATACGAGAACTGCCTACCTTTACAGTTAAAGTTTGTAGAATTGTAATAGATTGTCAAAATGTTTTGATACTGCAAATGCAAGTCCAGGCTGTATTAGTCCTTGAGTTGGTTTTCAGTGAGTCCTAAATGTCACTTTATTGCAAAAATGCTAGCAGGACCACATTGTAAACTAAGACTAAGCTGGGTGTCAAGCATGGCCTGAACAGATAACAAAAAGATAGTCTTTGCTCTAGAGAAATTACGATTAAAATGTAAAACATACTAATGCAATGTAGATACATGAGGAAAACAAGTTAAATTATACTTGCAAGCTCTTAGGGTGCTAGAATCTTGCCTATAAAAGACTGGTATTGCAGCACAAAAGTTTCTTAATGGTAAACACTTCTGTTTATTGTGAGTGTGAGAAATAATGTGAGAGAAGGTAAAAAGGTGCTTATTCCAAAGAACAGCCCATGGGCAGTGGAGGCTGGCAGGACTTGTTGAGTGGCTCAGAGCTGAAATTTCAGTAGTGATTGAAAGGAGAGAGGTGAGAAGCCCTGAAAGCACAAACAAGGAAAGTTTACTTATTGCCCACAAGAGAAAGAAGCAGTGGAGGGATGCACGTCACTTAAAATTCCCCCTGTGCTGGTGCAGCACTGACTATGCTCCTATTTTTTATTAATGTTTATCCTGAGCCTCCCTTGATGCAATTTAAGTTCATTACCTGCTGTAATACACACCTGCAAGGCAGAAATAGCATGGCCCTCCTGGGTCATGTTCAACTTTTAATCTATGGCTTTTTTCTGCTGGGCTGCTGTCAGTCTTACTCTGCTCCCTGTATGTGTGCAGTGGCTTATTTCTGATTTAATCTAGAATTTTGTACTTGCCATGGAGTAAATTGCATTTACTGCTCATGTTTTGCTATATTAATTCAGCTCATGCAATCAGTAATGAGGGAAGCTGGTCAGTTTTTGCTTCATGAATAAAAATTACTTTCATTAGTGTATGTTCATATTGGAGAGTAAATCCACTGATGTGCAAGACTCTTTTAAGTGGTCTAAAGCAGTATTTAGACTACAGATGCTTTTCCTGGCTCCTGTGCACCTGTAAAATAAAAGCAAGACTTTCATGAAAGTCATTTGACCATTGAAGTAAACAGGAGGCTTTCCACTGATTTCAGTTTTCAGGCTGATTTTCAGTCTATTAGCTCCTACCCTAAATATGCAACAGTGCTCAATAAGTGCTTTTCCCTTTATTTGTGTACATTACATGATGGTGAAAAGCGTTAGTCAAACAAGACGATATTTTTCCCTTTTAAGGTCCTCATGCATAGTGGGAAAGTGGCACTTCTGTTTATACAGTTTTTCATTATTTTAGGATTGGGTCTCTTTTCTTTATTTTTTTTCTCCCCAGAAAATATCTCTGCTTGGAAGTTTTTCAATTAAGGATTCAGCTGGGGATGCATTAAATAAATGCAGCGTGCAACAGTTTACAGCAGACTGGAATTAAGGTTTTGATCTCGGATGATTCAGCAGACTTCACATGCCGTTGTGACTGCTAATGTCTAACCTTGACATTTATTTTAAAAAAGCCTTTCACAGAAAGAGTGAAACTAATAAAGCTACGAGTGATTCTTCCTCCGTGATCCCTTAATCCACCCTTAACTCTTAAACCATCATTGCAGGAAGACTTTTAAGTCCTCAAAAGGCTTCTACTGTTGGGATTCAAAACGTCTGGAGGAATCATTAAAAATGAACACTAATCTTATACAGCAAAATAGAACAGGCAGGTTTCTATAATTAAATAAGAGATTGATTTCGTATTCAAAATGACGACAATAAAAAGACCTGTGGAAAATACAGCATTGATACAGTAAGTACAAGACTGAACAGCCTTTATAATAACTAATTAAATAAACTGTTACACAAATGCTGTGCTGCTGTGACCCCTTCTACACTCAATAGCTCTCTGGCTGAACAGGCTGCACTATAAGTGTATCTCCTGTCTTCTTCTTCCGTTGCCTGTACATACACATACTTTTATATTTATGGGAACAGATATCTCATTTGTCTTCAGTCTGTTCTGCAATTGTGGCTGTGACAGAAAAGAGGTTTCCTTCTTATCTCCTCTCTGGTGTATTATTGTTATGTCATTATTACAACTACTACTACCACCACCACCACCACCAGAGTTTATATTCTGGTAGCTGCAAGGATGTTTAATCACAGAACTATATATTTGCTCTTCCCCAAAGGAACAGGACAAGAGGCAAAACCCAAAATATATACATGAGAAAGAACAAAACTATGGTGTAAAATAGGAACTCACATGGTTTATTAATTTTGATTCATAAAAATATGAATATGTATCTAAGGGTTTGCCTCAGATGAAAGATATTTCAAAATAATACAGTATCAATGGCCATCACTGATATTTTCATATACAGAAAATAAAAAGAATAATTATATACTTGATGAGTAATTGTGTAAATTTAACTGGATGAATAAAAAGGTCTGGGTTTGAGGAGGATATCGAGTTGTTTTGCTTTTTTAAAGTTGTACACTTTCTTTGTGGTATACTGCCCTATACAATATCTATGCACTGAATGTATTTTAAATGCACAAACAATTTTTCAGATTTTCCATATGCTAATGTGAAAGTGCAAACCATTGAAAATATTGTTAAAAATAAATAAAGCTATTCTATAATTGCTTAAATGCAGCTATCAGCCGAAGATCAAGGTAATTTTTGCCTTGTAATACACTTGTTATAATTTTATGTAGAGTGTTTCTGATGGTATAGTAGTTGTCATCACAGATACAAGCTGGCTGAACATTTTACTGCATTGTGGCTTTCCATAAAGAAAACGGACTTCTGATATCTTATCAAAGTGTTTTTCTTTCAAGTCTCTGATAACTGATAAAGCACGTTAGATCATTTAGAATAAAATCCTGATAACATGTGATATGCATTTGGACGGATAACGCAGAAAAAGAAAATCAAACCTGAGGACAAATAAGCAGTTGAGTGATTTACTTTAATAAATAGCTTAGTCTGTGAGCACCAGATCAGTGCAATCCATTTTTAATGCCATTTGAAATAAGTTGTAATATCAAAAGAAAGGCAGAACCCAGACCCATTAAGTTAAACTACTCCTGACTGGCAGCATGTTGAAATATGAAGACTTTCCTTTGAATGACACCCAGCTCAAAGAAAATCCACAGGGAATAAACTGTGCGACAACTTCTAAAGCCTTTTGCCTGAAGTATTTCCCAACGAAGACATAAATCACAGGGTTAATACAACTGCTGGTGGTAGCTAGAGTGCTGCAAAACTGCTCACCAAAGTTGAGCAGTTCTCCCCAAAAGCAACCAGTAATCACTTCTGTCTGGTACAAGATATCAATGAATACAATAAAATGGTAAGGAGTCCAGCACAAAAGAAACGTCAGCACCACTGTGAAGATCAACCTGGTCGCCTTTGTGTCTCTGTGCTCCTTGCAGCTCTTTGTCCTGAGCGCTCTTCGTTCTCTCGCTTTTTTCTGTAGGGAGCGAATGGTAGAGAAATTAAGGAGGATGATGGCTGTCGATGGCAACGCAAACCCCACCGTGTTGAAGAGCAGGCTTTCAGCCGTGATCCATGATGGGCTGGGGAAGTCTAAAGTACACGCTGAAATATTCCACTGGGGAAAGTGCTTCACAGTCCGAAACATGAAGACTGGGACACTGAGGAGGATGCCAAAGAACCAGATGAGCAAGCAGATCCCCTTGGCCATGGTTTTGCTCCGTATCCCTCTGTGGTTCAAGGTATGAACAAAAGTTAAATAGCGATCTACGCTGACTGCCACCAGCAAGTAGATGCTGGTGTACATGTTGAGGCTGATGGACGCGCTGGTGCTGCGGCAAAGGAAAGTGCCAAAGGGCCAGTTAAATTCATGCCTGATGTTTGCTGCCCAGAAAGGGAGGCACATGAGGAAGATAAGATCGGCACCAGCGAGGTTCATAAGGTAGATTTCTGCTATGTTCAGGGGGGCCTTGTGCAGTAAATAAGTGAGGAGAACAAAGACATTGCCAAGCATCCCAATAACACAGATGGCGTCGATGTACTTGGGTACTATGTAGTACACGATTTCCCACCAGTCATCCAAGTCCTGGCAAATAGTTAAGTTGCTCTTGTTTTCAGTCTGGTTTGAGGAGGGAATGTTCAGTAAAGGAGTTTCAGTCATTTCTTTTAAATTCTGAAGGCAGCAGGAGATGTCTTGGGAATGAGAGAAAGACCTGCAAGAAAGAAACATAAATATTCTAAAAGCTGTCTCCCATCACTGGTGTAACAAACATTTAACTTTTAAATTCTCTATTAGTTCTCAGTGATTATTATAGGCTAAATTAATCTATGCTTCATATGTGCAATGGTGAGAAATGTTCCCAGTCCTGGCAAGGACAGAACTTCCTCTACATCCGATGAAGTTTCCTCTCTTTGCTGCCATTGTTTCAAGTGGCACAGAGGAAGGAAAGTGCCAGTTTAGTGTAAGTAGCTCTGTGTGTATCCAGACTGATTACAGAAACAGATATAGCTGAATTCCTGCTCCCTGAGAGTAAGGGGAGTCACGCTGGTGACACAAAGCTCTCTTCGCACCCTTGTCTGCCCTGTCTCTTACTCTGTGCTCTGTGTAACTTTTATAACTGCCCATTTGCCCAGAACTGGGAATGACACTCACTCTGTGTGCATTAGGATTTTACAGCATTTGCAATACCTTTATTTCCCTCTGGTAACTCCATATGAGATCGTGCAGGAATGACAACATGGGTGAAATGTTATCTTCCCATGAAAATTCACTGGGTTGCCAGAGCTGCCTCCTGTGGTGACTTTATTCTGGTGTTGTCATGCTCAAACATAGTGTTTGTTTCTTGTGTTTTAAAGGTGTTCAATCTCAGTATCATTATAGTAGGCAAGACATTACTGAGCCTGTGGTGACATCTAACATTTGAGTATTTAATATCTAAGTAGAGCATGTCAATCATAAAAAAAGAATGCATTTTTAAAAAATCAATATTTTGCAATCACTCATCCTGAATGTTAACTTTCTACTACAGATATTTAACTCTGCTCTTTCCATTTTTGCATTTTTACACCGAGGAGTTAGCTAATGATGGAGTTTCTGATGACAGCATTTAGGACCATCGTTCATCTGTTTTACATCATGTACAGCCTTAGTGATGTCTGCATCTGAGCACCTTGCAGACTTATCTCCGTGGAATCTAGGAATCAGTTAAGTACTATTATCCCACAACACACAATTCAGTACCTAATGCACAGAACATCTTCCATTGTGTAATTCAGTGAGCAGCAAAGTTTTATCAGAGTTCACAAACTCACTCAAGCTGGGGGTCTGGTCAGGGAACTGGGCTGCAACTCAAATTAACACAGCTCTGACTTTGAACATCTTCACTCTCAACAGTCTGAGTGGTAGTGAGTTCACTGACAGTCTCATGCAAACAAAAATTAGTTGAAAGTTAAAGCTGCAGAGAATATATATAAAGTGAATAAATGACTGATTAGCACTTTAGAGGCTATTTGTGAGACAGCAAAAGGCTACTGGTGAGACAGCAGGAATCTAACTTTTTTGAAACAGTAGGCTGGCTAAGGTGTGAGAGGAATGGAAGAAAATCTGTAACATGAAAAATACTGTACAAGACAAGTAACAGTTAAACATTTCCTTCTGTAAACAGAATTATTACTTTTATTAAATATAAATAAAAAAGAAGTGCTTATTTTCCATGCCCATTTTCTTGCTGTCAGTTGATAGCAGTCACTTTGCAAACTTCGGATGTGATCTCTGCTCTGGAGCAACAAATTAATTTATGACAGGCTAAACTCAAAACTTCACAAACGTTTCCTTTCCATTGCAACTCAGATTTTAGCCGCAGCTAAACCTGACTTCTTGTTTCTCTAGCAATCGTAAATAAAGTTTCTGTAGAGTTTGTCATTGGGAAAATTTCTTCTGAGTCTACTAGCCAATGTTCAAGCACAACCACAAGCTAAAAGTCTTTTATAAACTTAGAGCTCCAGATATCTTCTTGACAGAAAATGCAATTAATTTTTGGTTGCTTAATTTTATTTCTTCTTCCAAGGCAATTTTCTTCTGTAAGTATTTTTAAATATTTAGTGCTAATGGACAATTAGCCACACGAATGGTTTTCAGTTTATGTACTTAACACATTCCAGTCATCTTTTACACAAATAATGACTTATTTTTCCGACTTTGAACTAATTTCTGATTAATTTCCATGCACAGTGAATCTATTACCATTATTACTGTTAATAATGGTAATATTAATACATATTACCCAGTTAGTATCATGTGTTCTGGAAACATTAAATAAATACTACTTTTGCTTTGGGAACAATCTTAAAAGTAAATATCACTTTGAAAGAGAAAAATCTGTGATCAGCCAGTTTTGTTGTAAAGAAATCTTATAACACGAATCTTTATACGTTTTTATACAACTTCAGAGAATTAATCTTGACCTTCAGAGTTAGTTTCATAGTGAAAAATGAAAGGGAAACTCGTAATATGCTGCACAGATCAGAACCGAGATCATTAAAGACTTTTTTTTCTAATATAAAGAATATGTGAAGCAATTTTAATAAAGGTAAGACATTAAAACCAGACAGACATACCTACTTCTTGTCCCTTTTGGCAATTCAGGCAAAGTTTCAAGTTCAGCAGCAGTTGGTAAGCAGCAGGACTGAGGTTACCGAGAGAGCTCAAAGATGCATCCTGAGGCACGACTAAGCGTCTGAGTGCTGTCTGAGTGTTTTCTTGGCCATATACAATGTCTGTGATGTTACATTTTGGAAGAAAGCCCCAGGATTTTTTTTTTCCATAACCTCTCCAAATGTCAGCTGCAGTAATTTTCAAAGCATGTGAAGTATTTCATTCTCATTGTGAAATTGTATAAGCCATATGCCATGACTCTTGTCCTCCAGTGGCCACTAAATAAAGCTCTCAAGTACAGGTCCTTGGCAATTAAAAGTTCCTTTGTATGATTAACTATGTCCATAACCATAACAAGTTTATCAGCAGCTCTGAACTGCCCTCCCAGTACCAATGCACACAAAGACAAACTCTGAACTGGGATTTTCTTGTGGTGGGAAACTCTTGTTCTGCCAGTCGGAGGGAGGACCATGCCAAGCAGCTGGGGTTAAAGCAGAATACGTATATGGGAAAAGATGTTGAAACCTGGACCCACTAAACCCTGCGTCAGCCTTGCCACCATTTTTGGAAACTGATGCATTTCGCACTCCACTATAGGTGTCTAGGGCAAGAGCCTCTGTGAACATCACTTCTCAGTAGTGCATGTTGACTACTGTATTTTCTTAGGCTTGCACCCATAAATAGTCTTCCTTTTATGTGATTACCTGCTGGGTCCTTGAAGCCTGAGACTGGTTGATAACCAGTTATTTTTATCTTTTTCATTCTGTTTCTCCTCTGAATAGAACAATATTTTTTAAAAAATCCTATCTGATGCAACTCAGCTTTTAAATATAAATCTCTCTCAAGTAAGTAAATCTGTGTAAACGGTAGGTGTTTTTCAACTTACTTTAAAAAAACATAGTGAGAAATTATCAAGGGACTGGAATGCTAATTACTTATAATAAATCATTCTTTCCATTGAAAAGAATGATTTATTATAAGTAATAACACATGCACCATCTGTTCGAATTCTTACTTGACTATGTCCATCCTTGCTTGATAAGTGAGTTAAAATGAAAAGCCATGCAAGGCTACAAAGTGATATCTTATTATGAGCCAACCATATCCTGGGCTGCATCAAAAGAAATGTGGCCATGATTCTACCCTCTGCTCTCATGAGACCCCCACCTGCAGCTCTGGAGTCCTCAACATAAGAAGGCCATGGAGCTGTTAGAGCAATTCCAGAGGAGGCCACAAAGATGATCAGAGGCTGGAGCACTTCCCCTGTGAGGACCGGTTGAGAGAGTTGGGGTTGTTCAGCCTGGAGAAGAGAAGGCTCCAGGGAGACCTTATAGCGGCCTTCAGTACCTGAAGGGGCCTACCGGAAAGCAGGGGAGGGACCTTTTACGAAGTTATATAGTGATAGAAAAAGTGGTAACGGTTTCAAACTGAAAGAGGGGAGATGTAGATTACACATTAGGAAGAAATTCTTTACTGGGAGGGTGGTGAGGCCCTGGCCCAGGTTGCCCAGGGAAGCTGTGGGTGCCCCCTCCCTGGCAGTGCCCAAGGCCAGGTTGGACGGGGCTTGGAGCAGCCTGGGCTGGTGGAGATGTCCCTGCCCATGGGGGGTTGGACTGGATGAACTTTAAGGTCCCTTCCAACCCAAACCATTCTGTGATGCTATGATCACCACAATAAATACTTTTGTTCCAACATTCTATCAATTGAAAAGATACTAAGTTAGAGTTATGCAAACTGGTAAAATTGACAAATTTGAAAAATTGTTCTGGTTTACACCATCACACTGGAGAACATTCTAAAGAACCCAACATATAATTTGAAGACTTAAAATATATAAATACTTCTTTTATTTAAACAACATCATATTTAAATATTTCCTTATTTATTAAATAAGTGAAACAGTATAAAAATACATCTTGACTGGAGCTATATGCTTCACTTCTTTCAAAATGTTTTTTTTTAATACCCGAATCAAAACATGTATTTTGGTAAGGATCTGAAACTTGACGCTTTTTTAATGACATGTTACCTAAGGAATCCTAATAACCTACAGGAGTTCAATCTCTAAAGAACACATCCCACAGTGATTCATTAAGGTAAGTGCAATACAACAGATCTTCGTCACAGACTTTCCAAAACTTCCTCTTTGCTTACGCTAGTGAATTTCTGTGTTTAAGTTATTTTTTCCATAAAGAAGAAGTTTTGAGCAATAACAAAAAGTCTGGAATTTGTCCTTGCTTGGACATGAATCTCTTAGAGCTGCCAACATCCACATTTACTCACAAATTCTGTATAGAAAACTGCAGCTGCATCTAAAATTTAAATGATAAATGCTACAGTCTTACGCAACTCATAATTTCAAAATGGGACCAACATATTGGTTTGAAAATCCATCTTCTCTATGTAAATCTAGTTTCTTATTTCCTGCTGTTTTTCATTGTCATCTTTAGAATTTTTCTCAGCAGTGGACAGAGATTTGAAATCGCAAGTCTGCATTTGGTGGAAATAATAGTGAAATGAATAGGCACGGCAGTAGCTTCAGGTCTAAAAAACTTAGAACAAGTCCACATAAGAAGCTGTAACTTCATACAAAAATGGGATTTATTATTTCTTTGCAACTTGACTCTTCATTTTAACCTGTAGAAAGCATGTAATGATTTGGTAACATTTTATAGTTTGCACAGCTGTTATGGACCACGGATTAAAGGAACGTGAAGGATTAAGTTTCAAAACAACTGTACTAGAGTCAACAGATAAAAGGTTTTTGCTGTGTACACATAATAAAACATATCTGTGTATTTGTGCTTTCAATTCAGGATACTCACAGCATATTAGTTTATGTTTTAAGTTTGTATGATCTTCAGCCACCCTGTCTGTGTTGACTTTCCTGCAAAAAGTACACAGTCTCTAGAGATGCATAGGAATTTAAGAATCTAACCGTGTCTCTTTGGTCAGAATGATTAAACAAGGCAGAGGTAAGACTGCTGGCTCAATTAATACACACATTACATGGCAGACAAGCGGCAGAAATCCAAAAGGTCTCCAGTTCTGGCTCTAGATCCAGCAGTCCAGCCAGTAAAACTCTTCCTCTTAATGCAGATGGAGTCTTTAATGATCTGAAAAAAATCATCTTTTTGGGACAGTATGATTTAACAGTTTGATTGTCTTTATTGAAGTGGTTTGCAAAAGAACATAGTTACCTGTTATAACTGTTTGTCTACTCTGGAACAGGAGAAAAGTTTTTTGATGTGACCTTGTGATGTAAAATTCTTTTCTTGGTTTGGTTGGACTTCTTTACTATAGGCAGCAGTTGGTCAGGATAGCAGTGATTTACAGTTCATAATAAATGATCCTGGCAGCATCTCAGTGCAGTAATAACCAAGCCCTGCTCACTACAGTTTGCAAAGGCCGAAACAGCAAAATATGGAAGGAGCCTGCAGAGGCTGGAAACCCGCAATGTGCTGATGGAAGAACAGAGCAAAAGGATGATTCAGTGGTTAAAGTACCTCAGCTTCAGGTAAGAAGATGGGAGCAGCTGAGGGAGGACGACAAGATAAAGAGGAATAAAAAGATAATGTGATTAGAGTTTGACATCTCCATCTCTGATGTCCTTATGACAAATTCTGCCCTCATTTTACCAAGAACCCTTCTTGTGTTTTACCCAGCTCATGGGAGAAAAAGACAGAGCCAAGCATCTGAGTGCGACTGTAAACTGCCAGTAGGTAAGATGTAGTTTGGACATGAGACTTTAATTTTTGGGGTTTTTTTTGGTACCTGCATAAATGGTACATGCCAATATTGCACAATGTATGAAAAGATTTCGGTATCCTTAGCTGCCTTAATTCAGAACTTAACTTCCAAAGGGACTGAGAGTGGTCAGCACTGCTCAGAAAAGGGCCCTGAAAAACAAAGCTGACCCAAAGCTTTGAAAGTAGGTGGTGGTTCTCAACTCACTCTCCTTTGGCACAATGGGAAGTGAAAGTACGTACCTGCAACAGTCACACTTCTGACAAGTCTTTCCTGAGTAACAGGATATGGGCTAGAGAAGAAAATGCCAGCAAATCTCATTTCTTCAAGGACTTTATTTTCTCTTGTACATACTTACTGCATAACAAAATAATGTGCCTATATATTTACATTATTTAAATTAATGTCATATTAATATAATAATATTTTAATATTTTACTTCTCAGTACCAAATACTCAAAAATCCCTTCCATTGCCTCTGCATGAATTTTCTTTCATTTAACGGTTGTGTGAACAGCATGCTTGTGAACAGGACAGTGTTGATAACTCTGGAGACAACAGAAAGCCTTGCAGTATTTCATCACATATGTTTTGGACAATTTAAGGAATGAGCAATAGAAGTAATTATGTCATAGGATTATGCTGTATTATTAAATAAAACCTATGGAAATTATCATCTATAATGATCTAAATCCCATAGTTTGTATAGCATATCTGCACACTTCTGGTTTTGGGTTTAATTATTTGAAGGTTACAAATTTCCTATTTTAAGTTAAACTGTATTCCTCCATTCAAGCTATAATGAATAACAAGCATGCAGTAGCAATCTGTATTTACTTATGTTGCCAAACTCCATTTCACTTGGTGGCTTTAAGGCTGTAATCTTAAGGACTATGGAAAGAACAAAGGCTCTGTTAGTATCAGAAGATTTTACATCACCTCCAACTCAGTTTTTGAACAAGGTTCCTACAAATGAAAGTGCATACTGACAATTCAGTACACTGTGAGTTTGTCTTCTGTGCAAACTGCAAATAGATCATAAATCCAGTCCAATTGAGGAAAAGCTATTTTGTATTACAATCACTCAGATTAACTCTACAAATGAAATGTAGGTATATTAGAGTCTGAAAAGGCCATTCTTGAATACTGTGAACTTTCCAGACTCCTCCAAGCTTCAGTCAGATTTCTAAGGCAGTCAGGTGATGCTCTCCTTTGTATTCCCAGTTTCTTCTAATTGAGAGATTATACCAGTTGGGCTGAGCTTTCATGTTTCCATTAAATAATGTTACAAATACAAATTACACTTTGTGAATATTAAAAACTAAGTCTCTGAGTTGAAGTCTGAGTATGAATTTAAATAACATGCACTCACTCAAAAGGAGTAACTGAATGCTTTTATCCTGATGCAGAAGGGGAAAAGGATCTCCTACTACTCAGCTAACTTCATGCACCTGGATGCAGCCTTGTTTCCTCTACTGCTTCACCTTTTCTGAGCTCCTTTCCATACACACAAGCTGGTGTAAAACTTGTAACTAGCAGGGGCAGAGCAGTTGCAAAAAGGGACAGCTTGTCAATCAGACAGTCAAAATAGTTTTGGATGACTGAACAGAGAAAGTAAAAGCTCAGAAAATGGCCACACCTAAAAATCCATTTGGACAGTAGTCCTACAGGATTCATTTACCAGAACTTAACTGAAATACTAGCCCCTTCTAACAAAAATCTAGTCTAACAACCTGTATGGGTACCATAAGTAGTTGCACAATTCTGACAATAGCTTCTATACTGAGGGTGTCTTCAGAGAACTGTATGTACATGTATGTACACCTTAGAAACGCAAACATTTCAAATGATACATGCATCCAGTATTTTTCAGCCATGAAAAGGTAAGTATGCTACAAAGTTGGATTCAATCATGAAAAATGTCCAGTAACATTAGAAGCAGGTCTCTGTAGGGAGTTTCCATCAAGATCAACCTGTTGGTTTCCCACAGATGATGAATACTACCACATGTCTATTTTGTGAACCAGTAGCAGACTGATATTAGTGGAGTCTGATACGTTAGAAGGCTTTTTTCCTGTAATGAACAAATTGTGCTATCGTGGTAAGGGCAAAACAGACTTTTTCCTTGAGTATTCACTTGAAATGGAAGTTCTTAATGTGTCCAGGGAGTTTTCTGTCTGCACAGACTGTGCTTTTCTGCACCTCTTTGGGAACAAGTCCTTGTAGAATTCCACAGCCTTCTTCTGGAAGTGCTTCCCAACAATTACATAGAGGACGGGGTTCAGGCAGCTGTTGCTAAAGGCACAGTAGGTACCTATCTGGGTCAGTATGTCATTGACTTCTTCCAGGCATTTGTGAGAGGGTGTAAAGTAACGGATGGTGTCAACGAACGTGCTGATCTGGAACGGAAGCCAGCAAAGGATGAAGAGCAAAAGCACAGCAAGGACCAGCATGGTGGCTTTTTTCTCTGTCTGGACCAACTTCATTTTTTGCAGCTCACTGCTTCGTAAGGCTTTGATGATTTGCACAGTGCAATAGGTAATTACAGAGAGTGGGATGACAAAGCCCACGATATTCAGCAAGCAGTTGTTTGCAGGCTCCCAGTAGCTGGATGGGTAATCCAGACCGCAGGCTGTGATATTGTAGTCTTCATAATACTGTAAATTTCGGAACACCATTGCAGGTGTGCACATGAGCAATGCACACATCCAGACTATACAGCTGTTCCATTTGGCACAGACAGTTCGTCGCATCCGTCCAAGAGACATGGTCTTCACCAAAGCCAGATAGCGGTCGATGCTCACTAGCGTCAGGAAATAAATGCTAGAATAAAAGTTCATGTTACTCATTATGTTGACAGCTTTACAAAGGAACAGGCCAAAAGGCCATTGAAAATTATTAGAAATATTAATGGCCCAGAAAGGTAAAGCGAAGATCAACAGTAGGTCAGCGAGTGCAGTGTTTGCTAGGTAAATTTCAGCCACTGTGCAGCGACTCTTGTGGCAACACAGGACGATGAGAACAAAGCCATTTTCTATTGCTCCCAGAATAAATATAAACCAGAGGAATCCAGGCTGAAAATCTTGTAGCCATTTCCATATATCTGGATTAATGCATTTATATTGATACAGCTGATGCGCTCCTGATTTATTGTGGAAATCTGATGGATTGACTGTGAACTCCCGAGTGGCCATGGTGTAAAATTGTGTAACATTTTCAGTTGTGATGGAAACCATCTCTGTGCAGAGAAAAAGAAAAAGAAGATGTGAGGTTGCTACATCTAACCCATTACTGTGAAAGATACAATAAGAAAATATGGCTCTGCTTTTCCTACTGTGCTAAAAAACACGGCTTTGAGTACAAGTCTCTAGGTTGCTTTCCTGTCGAAACCAAACTGCAGCAAGAACTGATTAATTCCTTGAGGAGGTTGATCATTACTTTCTTATCTCTGTGTATTGATACTGTGGCCATCACTTAAGCAAAGACTTGCCTGCAGTCAGGCTGCAGGGAGCCAATTTGGGTGCTAGATCACAGTCATTTGAAGTCTTACAGGGAGATATTTATGGGCATAAATGTCAGATATGTGCTTAAATGTTACTAAGACCAAACAGAAGTTGAATGTCCACCCATCAATGTTAAAATGATAACTGATTTTTTTATTGTTGTGCTCTGAGATAATGAATGCTGCGATATTATTCAAATGCAAGACTGGCTTCCCAGATCTATATATATAATTCCCTGGACAGGGTGACAGAAATATGTTTGTCTTTAAAATGCCACTGTTTATATTATGGTTTGTTTGGAAGCTTTTCAGATATATTTTTAATTAAGACATTTGTCTGATTCAGCTGGTAACTTGGCAGTAAAAAGGGGACATATTTATAATTCCTGAAAGGATAGAGTTCTCATCTGGTTGCTCTTTTTGCTGGTTGATAAGCATCAAAACATATATAGACATTTGGCTGTTGGATGCAGAAGTACTGAAAAATGGTGGCCATATTTTGTGTGAGTAGTTTTAATTAAACACTGTAGTGCGTGAGAACTAAAAGCAAAGGTGAAGATCAATTTTACTAAGTACAGTAAAGGCAGTAACAAAGGAAAATTGATAAGAGGTGTTAGGCAGGACAGGTCAACTGGATAAATCAGGCAAGTGGGACTTAGAAACTTGGAAGACAAGGCAACTTTAAAATGCAGTAATGGGCATCAAAAAAAAGCAATGCACATTTCCAGTCCTTCGTAACTTAAACAAATGACACTATTTGCATAAACTGAGTAACAACATAAATATCCTCATTCTCCAGGTTCATCCTCTCAAAACCTCAACTTTTCAAGCCCATATATAACTGCAGGACAGTATCTCTATCCTCTATCCTGCCTCTTCATTAACCTAGTCATTGTTAGAACCACCTCAGTCCTGAGACACTTGTATCCTTTGATTTCTCAGTGTTTTCAACCAGCATCTGAGGAACAGGTTGGTGGACTCTCTTTATTACACAGCACTAGATGTTGTAGTCATCCATCCAGTGATCTATGTCTCTGGTGACACTGGTTGTTGGGGCTTTTAGTCTAGTGGATATGGATTTAATTGTTCTATACTGAAAGCAAATGCCATCCACAATGCATGCTATGCAACATTGCCAATATTGTGATTTACGTCTTCTTTTCATCTTCCAGGTGCAAGCAACAATTGTAGGTTATAAATTCTTTGGTTAGAAATCTTACTTTTGTTTGATCCCTTCCAGGCATAGCGGTGCAGCTGCACCTGTAGTGTGTTTTTCTGCCACTTCATTTGTTCGTATTTCAGCACGATGGAATAGGACAATACCAAAAGCCTCACTGAAACCCAGACATGCTTGATCTATTCCTTCTGCTTTATCCACTAGGCCAGGTTGGATTAGTCTGACACAACTTCATTCTTGACATGTTTATACTGGTAGTTCCTCATCACTTTGTTTTTCTTTATTATTCTCCATATCTGGATATACCAATTATTAAATATTTTGCTGTCATGTTTTCTAGGTATTTGAATTATACTGACAATTTTGTAACTCCCTGGGTCCTGCTATCTGTGATAGGTCTTGGGTTTTGCCCTCTCCGGGCTTCTGGAATGTTCTCATTCTCCTCGGTTTCACAAACATAAAAGGTGATAGCAAAGATTTCCTCTCCTAATTCCTGACCCACACCAGGGTGGGTCATATAGGACCCTGGGACTTTGCATACCTCCATACATTCTTTAATTTTTTATTTTTTAATTCACATAAATCCTATTGTTAATTTTTTATTTTCCAATTCACATAAATCCTATTGTTCAAATCAACCATCTTAAATATCAGATCACAATCTTCATTTCTGAGAGGACTAATGCAGAGTCACCACTGAACTTTTCATCATTCTCTGAGTTCCTGGTTCTCTGTTCCTTCTGGTAACAGGCCTTGACTTTCCTCCATCATTCTCTTACTTTTTATATATTTATAGAAACTTTTTCTATTACCTCCTATATCCCCTATTAACTGCAACACTTTTTCATCCTGATGTATTTGATATCGTTGGCACTCCGAGTTTTATGTAATACCTCTGGTAGCCATAATTTTCTGTAATTAATCTCCCTATAGTGAAGCCTGGCATCAAGGTGGTGGTACTCATAAACATGTAAATATCTCAAAACTTAACTCCTGTGGCTGCAAGAGATGCCCCTAACAAATTGCGAACAGCGGTTTCAAGTCTCCCTTTCTGTGGCTGCTGGCACTTTACAATGTAAAAGCACATAAGAAGTGAAATACTAATGGATGGCCAACAAAAGGCCATCTGAGAACAGAATAGTTCTCCTGGGCAATGCAATTAGCAGAAGCTGTTTCTTCTGGCAGTAGTGGGCTGTGAACCAGCAGAATTGTAAGTGTGTGCATTATTTTATGCTTTGAAGTTGCATGTATGCATATATTTAATAAGATGTTCATTGGTAATTCAGAGAGTGCTCATAAAGGCAATTTCTAGGCTTTTCATTCATTATATGATAATAGAAAAACAATAAACAGGAATTTATTTACAGCAAATAGCAGCTAAAAAACTGCCTCCTGATTTATGGTATTTTTCCTACGATTATTCTCTTTTAGATATTTTTTTTTCAGAAGTGAAAGCTATAATTTAAAATCAATTATATCGTATTACTCTGGTCCAGAAACAGTGTGCAGGCATTAGTTAAGAAGTGACCAAGTTCATGATATGGGGCTTCTGGTGACCTGCCTCTTTGGTTCTTAGCTCAAGCCCTTCCATAAGGTGTTGGGAGAAATGTGGGAGAGAACAAGGTAATACATGCTAATGACCAATTTACAAACCCTTTTAAAATGATGCGCTCACTGCAATTCTCTATAGCACAGGAAACTCATTTAAAGTATGTGTTTACTGAATAAATGAGCATTTACACAGCCACAATTCAGAAAAGGGAATGATATCTATTTGCCATTAGCTTATCACAATTCAGTGAAAATAAATGTGACCCCTTCACACATTGTCTACAAACAGGGCTGGCTGATGTGTGGATAACGTTGAGCAATGGGCAGGTCCTGCCAATGTTGTAAATGAAGAACCCTTGCAGAGGGACTTGGAAGAAAAGGTTAATCAATGGTAGTTGCTGGGCTGCTGGGTTCTGTTTACAGGCAAGGAGAGAGGGACCCCAAAAAGGTGGTGGTCACCAGTACCATGGCCTGAAATGTCTGAGGTGTTTTGGGTCTTGATGAAGCCATATAGTGACTGAACTTGTGAATCTATCAGTACATCCACTAGTGGTGTTAATCTTTGCCTGTACTATGCTAAACGTTTGCTTGCATGCTAAGATACAGTGGATAATTTAAATGGTTATGATGGTCTCAGTTATGTGTTTTACAAGGGCAAGACCTGAAATATGTAATAAGGTGAGGTCGTCTTCTGTGACGTACCCTTATATTGGGAATTTAGTGTCAACAATATTATGAGCTAGACATCCTCCTTATAAACTCTGCACCTTCTCTGTGTGACTTATTTTCAAAGCTTCTATTTCAATCTGCTCTTCTTTCAACCTTTACTGCTGCGAAAAAGCATCTTTGTCATCAAACCCCAGGGCTTTGGGTCTCTTGTTTCCATCTAACCCAAGCCTGGTGGGACTGCCTGTACCCCTCTCCTTGGCCTCAGAAGGGTTTGATTTGTATCCTCGACTGACTGAATGTCAAAAGGTAACATTGTGTGGCTCTTGTGGCATCTCTGAAACGTGCTCTGAAAGTTACTCAGAATGGCCTTTTAATTCTGTTTTACTGAGGAAGCATTAATTATTTTGGAGAGAGAGAGGAAGTGTCAGAAACATCCGTAAATGCTCTGCTTTTACTGACCCCATGACTTTAATTTCTAATTTCCAGTCTTTGTCTAATGAACCTTTAATGGGCTTCAGCACATTTGAGGTTGTAGATCAGTGGACACTATTTGTGGCAGTTGACCTAAGAGTTTTCTGTTCTCTATTCACCCTTTAGTGTTTGTTTCTACTTCATGGCTACCCTCGCAATTCATGAGGCTTCATGTTGAACCAGATTGAGGAACTTGACTGGGAAAAAATAACCTAGCAAAAGAAAAAGTTATTTTTGACTCAACTCCTTAATTTGGCAGAAAATTAAGATAATAAAGAAAAGATACAAAGGAACTACCTTTCAAAGAGACCCTTTGACACGTAGGGGGGAAGCACACCATGGAAGGACAGCTATTGCTCTGCAGTTATCATTAAGGGCATTTACATCAATTATGTTAGGAGAAATGGAAGAAAAAGTGGTTCTGTTAAAGTAGTTATTTCAATAATGATGAGTCTAAGATGAGAAGGAGCTATTAATTTCCCCCCCTGGGTGGGAAGTGGAGCCACTGAATTTCAGCACTGTCTATTGCAATCAACTAAAGAAAGGTGGGGAAAGACCACAAGCCCAATCAAGTGCGATGAAGAACTTTGTATGACTTTATTTTTTCAAGTGGAAATCTTGACCATGGTCACATTAGACTTTCCAGTGTTACAATTCTCCTAAAAAATCTCATACTTTTTATCCCCAGATAACTTGGGATGTTATAGTTCAATGCTGTTTGTTTATCCCATTCAATAACTGCAATGATTCTAACTGAAGGTATTATCTATGTAGAAAATAATTAGAACTGAGATGGAGAAGAACAGAACAGCTGGACTGCTGTGAGAGCTGATAGGAGGAGGAAAATACCAACTGGTTCGGAGAGAAGTGCTGAACACAGGATATTAGTATATAGCAAAGGGCCAATCTCATTATGAACACTGTTTTGATTTAGTTCAGACTTGGGGATGATGTTTGAGCCACAGTCTACGTTTGATCTCTGACTTGATCCTGTCAATATTTTGGAAACTTTTCTACTAACAATGCGCTGATGTAGACAACAATAACGCAAATGTCACCAAAGCTTGATGATGCTGGCGTTCTGAAAGAGCAGCTTTAGTACAATAATTCTATTTAATCTGAGCCAAGAAATAATTATTTTTAATATTACAGGCTCTTCCAGAATAAAAAAAAAAGGATCTTCAAGCTTCCCAGCCACTAAATAGTTCCATTCCAACCTTGTCAACCTTAGAAGTTTTAAATACCCAGCTGGATAAAAACCAGAGTAGCATGGTCTGATTTCACTGCTGACCTATGGGTCATGAATATGGATGTTTTGGAAAGTGCAGCATGTCTGAGATGTCTGCATGGGGATGGTACATGATACAGGACCTCCGAGTATTGTGGTCTTCTGGAGACGAACAGGATATCCTGGAGTTTCTAACATACCCCCAGACACTGCTGGTGCTGCTTTGCCCCTTGCTGCTAGCTCTAAGATTGGAGGGTGGAAGGCGTAACTAGGAAATCTTTGAGCTTAATAGAGCATTATAAGGACTATAAAATAGAGCATCATAGCTGTAAAATGAAATGCAGAATTACAGAATAGGAAGATAATGAAAAGTGTCTCATGGGAATTAGTCTGTTAAAACCGTCCAGATTTCAAAAGTGCAAAAGAGAAGTTTCTGATTTCTTCTAGAAGAATAATTTAAAATAAAAGTTTCTGATTTTTAAGTATTTGAAAAATAGAATTAAGGAGACTTAGGTCCATATTTGAAATGAATAAGAGTCTGATGAAGTGCTCAATGTATTGGACCTTGGTTTAGTGCTGTTTTTAAGGAAAATTACTGCTTCTTGTCTTTTGGGAGCATAAGAATGCTGTCTAAAGCTCTGTGCTACCTTGGCAACAGCTAAAGCAGATGAGCTAGAGGGAAAGGTTTTTGGTTTTACTGTTTTGTCTTTCTTCTGACAAAAGGTATCTATGGGTAAAATAATGGGAGAAAACCAAACCTGCCTCCGTATAGTTATTTCTGCTGACTTTCTGACCTTTTAAAAATCTACCTGTTCTTAACACCTTCCTCATTCCTGAGAACTCTGTATTTCTCAAAGCTAAGTTAAACCCTATCCATATTTTAGTCTTTCATATCTATCTCAAAGGCAACATAAGTCAGAAATGTTCAGCAAGGAATGACTTTTTAAATTAACTGCTTTCCTTGTAGAAATATTTCCTCTTCCTTCTCTGAAGTGTGGAGGAGAGAAATCACACTTTTAGTCAGAAATGTAATGCCGTGCAGCTCTGATCATTCCCACTGTAATATTTATAAATGCCATGTATTGTATTGTTCATTAGCAGTAATTTTACTGGAGGGTGATTTACAAATATGAGTGGATTCAGTCTCAGAAATCTTTTTCCTGTGAAGATTTATGACGTGAGCTGTTATGAGGCTACATGACTGCCAGTCAGTGGTGAGCACAAGGGCTAGATGGAGAGCTTGGGCACATGTATTGGGCACTTCTTAAAACAAAGTGCCGCGTAGGTTTGTTTGTGGGTTGGTTGCATGTGTTAGCTCACTTGGCTGTTCTTCGGAGCTGTGTAATTCCTCTCGTATGGAAATCTTTCATAGATCCCAGATTTCAGAAAGTATCCCAGAAATGCACTGCCATTGGTGATGGGACACATTCCTCTTGCAGAGAAAGGCTGCATCAAAGCTTCATTGAATTAAAAAGGGAAGGATATTAGAAAACAAAAAAAACCCCAGAAAATTAAAAATCCCTTGAATACTATTCTAGGGTTGTTTTGAGGCATATCATAGCAAGGCGCAGGTTGGACAAAGGAATGAAGTATAATTGTAAATCCCTCAACTGTTTTTTTTGCACAGTAAAACTTCTGCTAATATTTGAGAGAGTCTGACAATAAAAGTAAATGAGATCTGTAACTGTAGGGGCACCAAGAATTGAAAACTTGATATGTACAAGACCTGCACATAGTCATGTGTTCACAGCAACAATCCCCTAAGTTAAATTTAGATCTGACAAACTCGTTTAAGGTTTTGTTTTCCTGGAGATTTCTCTTATGTTAGTGCTGTGCAGCTTTTCCCTTTACCCTTGTACATGATGGATTAGTAAACAGAGGAGAACTTCCTGTACTTGTTCAGCAGCTTTTACCATTGCAGTTCATGAGCAGAGAAAGAGGACAAATTCAAAAACTCTGAAACTACATTAAAAACAGAGAAGATCACTGTCTTCCTCCCTCTCTAAGCACATCCTTCAATTTCTGCGGTTCAAACACTTCTGAGAAAGTTTAAGTCGTTCTGATTTATGGAGTTACTTTTTTCTGCATCTCCAGCTTTCTTAACATGGTATATTTCTGCAAAGAAATGAAGCATATGATGGTATTAAATCTAAGTGTTAATCAAGCATAAGCCAATTTGTTCCTCTCTTTGTAGTTTTTTAATGGATGAGAGACCTATTTCCAAGTCTTCACTTTGTTTAACTTGAAACAAAATCTGGAACTGAGGTGGATCCACATGCTTGTATACTAAGAGGCCACAAGGCTATCAGATAATGCTGATTGAGCCTATTTCTCTTGATGAAGCTATTTCAAATGAGCACAAATACTTAAAAAATTCTTGAAGCAAGGACATGAATCTGATTTCTCCATATTTGGAAAATACCATCAGTTGTGAGGTTTATAATGTCAATGTCACAACTCCTTCTCTCTGTCCTTTTGAATACTGAATTACTTGCTGCCATTCTCAAATCTCTTTAATTGTCTTTAATTCTCCAGGAGCTTAATCTTCATGGAACATCCACGCCTGCCCCCTTAGATTTAACGTGACTGCTCCAGGACCTGGTGTGAGGAGTCCTGAGTAGCTTTGTGTCTCCCTCAACCAAGATGATATTTTTCTGATTTTCTCACAGTCAAGTACATTAGTCACAGCTGAATCTATGCTTTTTGTGTGTGTATTGTAGCATGTTTGCTCAAAATGTTTTGACAACTGAGAAGGAAAATACTCAAACAGAGGAAAATTGACCATGAACTCACTCTGCAAGTTTGGCAGAGTATTTTGTTCTGTTCTTTTTGACATTTCCCATATGAGAACAGGTAAGGTTAATCATGAGTACTCACCATTTAAAGCTCGTTCAACAACTAGCATTAAGGTTACATTAACTAGCATTAGGGCTACAAAGATGATCAAGGGAGTGGAGCATCTCCCTTATGAGGAGCGGCTGAGGGAGCTGGGTCTCTTTAGTTTGCAGAAGAGGAGACTGAGGGGAGACCTCATTCATGTTTATAAATATTTAAAGGGTGAGTGTCACGAGGATGGAGCCAGGCTCTTCTCAGTGACAAACAATGATAGGACAAGAGGTAATGGGCACAAGCTGGAACACAGGAGGTTCCACTTAAATTTGAGAAGAAACTTCTTCTCAGTGAGGGTGACAGAGCACTGGAACAGGCTGCCCAGAGAGGTTGTGGAGTCTCCTTCTCTGGAGACATTCAAAACCCGCCTGGACGCCTTCCTGTGCAACCTCATCTAGGCGTTCCTGCTCCGGCAGGGGGATTGGACTAGATGATCTTTTGAGGTCCCTTCCAATCCCTAACGTTCTGTGATTCTGTGATTCTGTGATTCTGTGAAGGTTATGGTTAGGGTCAAAAGAGAGAGCAATCTAGGAGCTGCACTAGGAGTGGGACTGCAAAAGCACTGCAGAAGTGAAAGAAGAGTCACCCAAATGAGTTCTTTCCTTTCATGGGAACCATGGCTGGTGGTCATGGTCTGAGACTCAGCCCATGCCTAGGGTTCAGGTTTGGGCTAGGAGACCTACAGACTCTGTCTGCTCTATCGAACACAGGGCATGCCCTATCATGCTTATACATGTGTTTATCACATTTTTGACACTGTGTCTTATTGGTGCTCAGTGTTTTCCCATGTATATGATACCGGGTCAGCCTAGTTTCACACACTGGTATCTTGGTCTGTGTTGACAGCATTTGCTCTCCTAAACTTTAAAGAACATTGTTGAGCTTAGGGTCTATCTGCTGCCATGCCTGACTTCTGTTCTTTCGGGTTTTGTTTACTTGATCTTCATATCTGGTCCAAAATGAAGTTTTGCACTTCATTCTTGGTAAGGTAAGAGGTGTAACTTTGCAAGTGGCATTAAACTTTTCCCTTCCTTTTCTCAAGTTCTTTGGTGCCTTCAAGGGCAAGCACTAGTTTACAGCAATAACAGAAGCAGGAAAGCTGCTACTTCACTGGCCAGGCATTTTAAATAATGCGAGGGTAGAATACGTTCCCAAATCCACAAATCCACTGGTTTAATGTTCCCACTCAGCCCAGTTTTCAGGTGGAGTGGCTCCCTTTCTTCAAGATACCTGATGGAGACAGTGCTGTCTGGGGGCCTGGTTATTTCTAGGTAGAAATAAGTAAAGAATGACAATACACTTGGTTTGCAGTATTGGGCAAATAAACCCAAAGCTTGGTCTCATTCCCTTAGGCTCACAAAGCTCACTAGTTTCTATCACTAGCTAAAAGACCTCCTGCCAACAGAAGCAATGATCAGATAATGTTTTGCTCGTGTTTTTTGTCTGTGCAGAATTTGCACCCAACATTGGATCTGTTGCTAAGAAAACAATTGTCTATTAACATAATTTATTCCTGTGCCTAGCTGGCTTATGGCCTAGCTTGATAATATCTCCCCTGTTGCACTGTCTTGCAGATGGTGATAGATGGGAGTGAGCTTAACTGCACATTTGTACAGAGAGAGGAGCAGCAAAAGCGCTGCTTAGAGGGAGAGCAACACATTTTGGCACCAGGAACCACACTGGGCTCCCTGTTGGGTTGCAGTGACTGCGGGGAAAGCCTAAGCCTTGTCCCAGGGTCAAAATCTTGCACCTCCCTTAACCCTCCCGCAGCACTCATGGGATCTGAATGTTCACAACTCACACAGTTTAACTGAAGTAGAAGGAGAAATGAGAGGCTATAAGCTTTAGAGAATCATAGAATCACAGAATGGTTTGGGTTGGAAGGGACCTTAAAGCTCATCCAGTCCAACCCCTGCCATGGGCAGGGACACCTCCACCAGCCCAGGCTGCCCAAAGCCCCGTCCAACCTGGCCTTGGGCACTGCCAGGGAGGGGGCACCCACAGCTTCTCTGGGCAACCTGGGCCAGGGTCTCACCACCCTCACATTGCAGGAGTCTGATGTCATGTGAAATGGCAGTTCTGATGGTATCAGATGGCACAATGCATCTATCAAGCGGCAGACAATACCTTGAGTCCAGTGAATAGCTAAGGTAACCTGTATCCAGTGATAAAGAAATAAAATGCTAATGGTTTTATCAAGAGTAGCTTGTGCAGCTAGATTATATTTCTTTGTTACAGTAATTATTTCCTGCTTTAGAAAACAACCTTTCCTGAAGCCTGATAGATCAGAAGTACTGCAAATGCCATGGTGAAAACAGCTAAGGTGGAAAAAGAATACGTGAATTTTCAGCTGGCTAATGACAGCTTTTGAGAGGTGGGCTGGGGGAACCGATCCTCCATTAGGTTCTCAGAGCTGGTCTTGGGGTCCAGCTAATGAAATATTTACAGTGCTGATCTCAGTATGAACGATAGGAGAGCACTGATGAAGCATGCCGATGACATAAATTGCTTGATACTTTCATTTCGAAGAACAATTGGGACATCCTGCATAAAGCATTGCCAATATTACTAGAGCAACAGAGGTGGAATAATAAGAAGGAAAACCTCTGTAGTGGAGGCACAGAAGAGCTGTTCAGCAGTGCACAAACCTCCACTCATGGCTTCCTCAATGATGTGCACCTGGGTGTGCTCTAAAGCTTTGCTGTTGTGTTACTCCTGGTATACCAGACCTCTCCAGCTCCATTTAGGCACTCCTCTCTCTCAGAAATTGCTCTTTTCCCTGGGTAGCAGCTCTAAGTTCTCATGACAAGGAAAAACTTGAAGATCTAATGGCCAAATAGTATTTGCCAGTGTTGCTCCCTTTGTGCATTAAATACTTAATGGAGATATTTGCCTTTCAGATGAACTGGCTCTGCATCCTGAAAGCACTTTGCTTCTAGCACCTCAAGAACGTTGTAGCAACCATTTAGAGAAAAGGCAGAGATTTACCATTCAGTGCCTCCAATTGCCATCGCGTTTACACCATTGTCAAGGGTATTTGCAGTAATTCAGCATTTCCTGCATATTTTCAACACTGCCTTTCACAAGTATGGCTTTTGAGAAAAACCTGTGTCCAAAAGCAAAGGTTGGAAAGAGGTATGTGAGGTTGACTGGTTGTTGTCCCAAAGCCCAATAGCTATTTCTTTGACAGCCATTGCTTTCCTCATTTCTTATCACAGAGGTACCCAGTTATTTTACTCTGGAGTTGATGAAGGCTCTGTCGCATTCTGCAACAACATAAAAGGTGTTCTAAACTGACATATTATGTCTGCAAAACAGATTTGTGACTACAAACAGTCACCCCCACCAGCAGCTGGAAATGTTTCAGTCACTACGACTTTTTGTGAGCCACATGCTGATGACTCTGTGCAAGCAGAGGAGTCCTTAGTGCAGACGACATTGCAGGCAGAATCTGTCCTTTCTATAAATCAGTAATAATACCTTGCTTTCTCTTAATGCCTTCCACCAGAGGGACGTATGGATGGCTTCACTGAGTAATGGTGCAGTTTTCAAGCAGCACCTTGAGCTCTGACAACAGAATAGGCTAGAAAGTGTGATTAACTACACAATGTTCAAGTGAAATTACAGCTTTAATTTCAAGCAGAAATAATATATCTTAAGTATATAATTTTAATATAAATATATAATTTTAATATCTCAGAGAAGATATTTATCCAGGTTGTTCAAGTTAACACCTCTACCACATTGGCTTCTTAAGATGGTTTCAGTTTAACTTCTCATGGGCCATTACGTCTCCAGCATCATGGATTTGTGTCATGGAAGACAAGACAAGCATGACATGACACTCATTGTCTAAATGGTAGGTTGTCTTTACTAAAAGAATTGGTGGCTTTTTTTGTTTGTTTTGTTTTGTTGTGCTTTTTAAAGAAAAGTTCAGACTCTTTTAAGAACTCCTAAAAGCAGAATGTGGCAGTGCAAGCCCTGATGAGTTCCCTTCTCATGGAGAAGTCTGGTCTGGAATTTGCTTCCCTTCTTAAATGATAAACTTCAGAAAGCCATTTTGCCTTGCCCTTCCTGGGTCAAACGTGTCCTGCTACGCTGTTGCTTGAGCAGCTGGGACAGTCATTTTGTATTATTTTCACGTCTCTGCTCCCAACTCAGCCAGTGCACGAAGCATTTGCAATTGGAAAGAGGTCAGTTTTCAGATGCCGCAGTTAAAAATCACCGCAGGCTGTAGATTGCAGGGGAAAGCTCAAAACCAGGTGTATGTATTGAAAATGGTGTGTGTGTGAGTAACCATAGTGAACTTCAGACTGCATTGCAATTACCTCGATAGCCAAAGGAGATGAAACTGGACATACATCCAAATAGAGTCTGTTTTTCTGCTGAAAACCCAGGGGAACTCTAATGACAAAAATTCTTAAGTGGGAATACACCATATTTCTACTGGAAGAACTAAGAACTCAAATAGATGCTGACAGCGATTTGGATTGTACTAAATTGTACAAACATGCATGTGTCTTTCAATACCAGGAGGTGTGGAAGGTTCGGGATGCTTCTCCAGCTGAGAATTGGTGTGATTTACAGAGCCGATTTACAACACTCAGTGTTTGGATTATGAATTTGGTTTTGCTTTTGCATGCTTTGGCAGTGCTCTGAGATTAAACCATGTGTTTATTTATTGTCATCCCTTTGTTAGCAACAGGAGATGTCAGAGTCTCGCTGGAATGTGGTGCGGACACATTATTTTTCACTCTGTATACATTGGTTTTGAGCTTTGAGTTGAGTTCATCAAGAAGATATGTCTATCTGCCCTTTTGAGTATATCAGAGCTGACAAAGGAAAAAAACATGGTAAGAATCTAGTTAGAGAGACAGATTTTCCTCGTATATGCCCCAGCTCCTTCAAAGAATTATTGCACCCAAAGCCAACAAAAGCCAAAGATCCTCCAAAGATTGAGCAATCTCATAGTGTTGGGTTGTCATGGAGTGGCTTTGCAGCCTGATACAAAATTGGAGACCTTGTCCTGTCTGCACAGGAGTAATAGTGAATGGATCACACTTTCTGGTGCCTCATGCTCATGTATTACTACAGCTATGTAGGACTTATTTTACTAAATGTTGGAGAAGGGAAATTTTCTTTTCCTATTAAAATGGCTACCAAAACAGAAGGTTTCTGGAGGAAATGATTTTAAAAGAAAGATTTTTCACAAATGATTTGGGGGATTTAACAGGAAAGATTTTAAATATGTCATTTCTGGTCTAGAACAGAGTAGGATACATACTGGTTGCTAACGCCTTAATGGGAGACCCAGGTTCACTTTTGCCCTATCTGGCCAATGAAGCAGTTTATTATCTTTACAAAGTGGAGCAGCTCCAAAATTGAGAGAACGAAAGAGCCCAACTCACTGCAGCTCATCCCCCAAGCACTTGTCTAAGAGGGAGGATGCCTCGTTCAAAATCCCAAATCTGTCCTACCCATTCCCAGGCAGATTCCTCCTCTGTGTGCATGCGTTCTGTGCTTTGATTTCTTGCTTTTGCTAAAAATGTTCAAGATTCTTTAATTCCAGATGAGAACTTCACTTCTTTTGTCTGCCCTTCCTAATTTTTCTGTGGAACAGAAATTTCCTTTCCTGTTCTAATTTAAAATAATTAGAAAAAAGTTCTAATTTAAGTGAACCGTGTCACCTTTGAACCTGTGTACCCCCACATTTGCGGTCGCTGTGGGACATAAAGCCCTGTGTAGAATTGCACGCAATGGTGTTCTACAGCGAGCAGCAAAGGCTCGTGTCAGCATGTCAGGGCAGGAACAAGTGGAGAAGAAATGAGCAGATGTGAGCTCTGGAAGACAGTGTAATGCTGATGAGGAAAACAGGAGAAGGAAGGAAAGAAGGAAAGAAGAGAGGTTTAATTCAATTAACAAATAATGAATGAGGATTCCTGCCTGAGTCAGGTATATACCAAAGTTATGAGAGTTTTATCTGGGATTTTAATTTAAAATATTATAAAACCTAGACAGTTTACACTGTTTGGATCCTTATTTTACCAAGCTTCTAAATAGTACAAAATTTGAAATTGATTGTTTCTGGTATTTAAATTCAAATCTCTCTTCAAATTTTTTAAACTTATTTGATGAAATCTCATTTCTCCTAAGTCAAACTTTATTAATATATTCCATTTAACCTTTTTTTTTTAAAATGACACAACCATGCAGTGGAAACTACTTCTACAGTAAACCTGTCTGTTGTGATACGTGATGCAAAGTGTAGCAGCATGAAATTCCAGATGTCTCGTACTGTACAGCTATGAGCTGTATGAGTCAGAATATGAATGCCAATTTGTAGACTATGTCTATTGTGGAAGAAAACAAGTTGCTGTCTTACATTTCCAAAAAAGACAAACATTCCATAACGATGCAGGAAACACCTACACAAAACTGACTCCACTTTGTTACTTCTCCTTCCTTCTACTTCTGGGAAATGTCCCTGTTGCTGAGCCAGCTGGCTGGAATTTCTTGGCTATAAGGTGACTCTTTTAATGAAAAAATAAAAGAGGAATGACATAAGTAGAGGGTGAGAGCACACAGTTGTCTTATGCAACATGTCTGTACATGCCATTTTAAAAAAAATACGTATGCTATAAATTAATACTTCTGTGAACAACGTCTCAGACATTCATGAATTGCATTCATGTCTGATTCATTATAGCTACTTTAACCAGGTTGGAACAGTTTCACTTTGAAAATGAACTTGCAACTCACTGAGAAAAAAAACCAACAGTAAAGCCATTTAAAAAGCTCTTAAGTTTTATATCAGTGCCTTTGTTCCTGGAAGTGCCTTGTCCATCTTTTTCATTACTTGACTTTGTTACTGTAAATCTCCACACAAAATGATGGCTTGTGAGAAGATAAAGGCTTTTGTTTGTGTATCTACCCATGAGGGACAGCCCCAGATCCTCACAACTTGGAAATCTGGGCATTAAATAGAAGAGGGGGAAAAAAAGATCCTTGCCCAAGCCAAGAAGAAGAAACAAACAAATGCAATGATCTTGATCCTAATGGATGGATGCATCAGAAATGTCTGATGAAAATATTTGTTGATCTTTTCATACCAAGTAAAAATGTAGGAACCAGGAAGGAAGTGCTGGAGGCTCCTTGTAGGATTGTTGCCTAATAATGGGTAGGACAGGGCTGCGTGGATAACATGATTATGCAGAGGAACATGTATTACACCTCTCTGACAAGATGCAATAAATATCTGTGTTTGTCTATACAGGTGTGTATATGTCTGTGTGTCCACATATGTCTGTGTGTGTATAGAGAGAGAGGAGAGATTATTTCCACAGAGCAAACATTTCATAGTCACTGTTATTGCCACAAACATTTATAATAATTAGCCTGATGACACTAGGCTGGTTGTAAGAATCATTGGCTGAAGTCTGGCATGGAGTTCAGGCTGTACACTTACAAGGGCTGAAATTTGACTTGGTCTTTATTTTATGTCCCACAACAAAATTTGCCTGTTGTGATAGTTAAGGGAACAGCCAGCACATAGATTTCTTTCTTGTCTCTTGATTTCATAGCTAGGAACTCAAGCCTTTCACAGACCTTCCCATGAAGAAGCCAGAAAAAGGATGCAGCTACCCTATCGTGTTTGGTAAGCAGGCTACCGGTGAGCAAATCACTCTGCTAACAGATCTGACATGGATGGCACTGCAAGCATTCAATCCAGCTGAAGATCCAGGCTATGTGGATTTAATGGATATGTTAATTGTGTCACTTTTTACGTCCCTTCATGTTTTTTTGCTCGGTGTGCTGTTTGCCTTGGTCTAGCAGGTAAGACATGGAGCATGGCTCTGCAGATGTTGCCGTGCTGTCTGTGTTATACTGATGGCCGGAGGCTTCGGTGATGATCAGTGTGCAAAAGCCATGCAAGCATAGAGACAAACTTTGCCTCAAGGAGTTTATAATCTAATCAGAAGCCAAATGTAATACAGAGAGTGCAGAATATAGCTTATTATAGGGAAAGTCTGCTGGAGAAGATGAGAGGTGCATGCAGACCTGAGTCAAAACCTAGCAACATATACTGCAATATTTCTGTCTTCCTACTTGTTTAATGATCAGGTCTACCTTTGAATTATGAAGGCTTCACAGTTGTCTTTTGTAAAAATGCTCAGGGGACATGATGAAACCCCTCTGGTTTACTGGGCTGCCCACTGTCTGCAGGCAGTTTACCCTTCACAACAGGAAAGCGGCTTGGGCAGTTGCTTTGCTCCATGTGCTTGGGCAGAGAGCTGCTTATTGCCAGTTCTTCCTCTGGGCATGTGTGTATAAATCCTGTTAACATTAAAAAGAGCTGGACCTCTAACCATAGTTCAGCCTCTTTTCTGTGGAGTTGACCTGTAATCTGAGATACCTGCATTTTCACAGCTCTGTTCTCTGCAAATTAGCCATAGTCTGAGATTTGCCTTTGTTTGCAACACTATCACCACACTGGTGTACCAGCACTAGTGGATCTCCAAACCTGAATGATCAGGTTTGTTTGCAGGAACCACAAAAACCAGCCCAACCTTGCTGAACTGAGCTGAGGAGTTAACATCTAGGAAAGGTAAACAGAGCACAGAGCAGACGTAAGTCAAATCCACCACCCCAGGGAACATCAAGAGCCCTGAAGTATTTTGTTGAAGTTTGATATAGCAGCTTTGCCACAATGTCTAAATGCTTTGAACTTGCTTATTATCAGACTGAAGCGAGCATCCTTTCTGCAGGCAACTTTGCTCCTTGTATTTTTTTTCTGGTCTGTATCCCATCTGAGCCTGTTCTCCAACATTTAACTCCTTAATGGGGTGTTGGACCATTAAGCAGGGTCCCTTAGCCCCAGAGCACTAGCATTACTTACAAGCAAATGATGTATCATCAGGTTCAACTTTGTGTGAAGACAGCAGCCTGCAGAGCCCAAATTTAAAGTACTGCTCTCATTTTCTGTGCTTTCTTATTGTGGTTGTGCCTACCTACCACAGGGCTGTCATGGCACAGGGATGCCCTCTCCTCCCTCCATCCCTTGTCATGTGTCCTCGCTAAGAGGTGCACCCAACTGAGGGTTGAAGCTGGTTCAGACACCTACCAGCTGCTGGGGTGGTGAGTCAGCACCCAAAAACTACACTGCAGGGTGTGATGCTTTGGAGAATCATCGACTCATCAAGGTTGGAAAAGACCTCTAAGATCATCAAGTCCAACCGTCAACTCAACCCCACCATGGCCACTAAACCATGTCCTGAAGTGACACATCCACATGTTTATTGAATACCTCCAGGGATGGGGACTCCACCACTGCCCTGGGCAGCCCCTTCCAGTAGTATGTGCCCATTCACCTGGAGTTACTCAGGTTGTAGAGGACTGGCTGGGTAAAGCTGCTGTCTCCATTGTAAAGCACCGTGTCTGCTCACAGCTGCGTATCAGCCAAGCAGAGGCACAACTTTTCAGCTGAATGTGTGGAAAATTTGAAGTATGCTAAATGCAAGATAAACCTTTGGATAAGGTAGAGGAAACTCAAAAGTATGGAGTACTGAGAAAGAATTTAAAAAAAAAAAAGAGTGGCAACAGAGCAAGGCTGGTTTATGTGTAACTTTTAAAGAAAAGCAGAGGTTTTTTGCTAAATGGCATTTACTCTCTGGTGTTTTTTAACTTTATATTGATTATCATTGCTAATGAGTTCAGAGGTACTTTGTTGACTTTGTTACTCGGAGGGAATTTGTTTTGCAAACAAAGCCCTGTTCTCTGATGAGTCTTGAAATATGATTTTTTTTTCCCCTACAGTGACACTGAAAACAGTGGGATTTTGGTTTTCAAGAGCTTTTTTCCCTCTTATTTCCATGAAAACAGACTAAGAAACACTGACTATTCTTAAGCAGTGAAGTTTAGGGTCTTCATCATGAATGTGTTAAAATTCTCCCAAATTCCTCTTGTTTTCTGTCTGAGAAAAATCCTCAAATATTACATAGGTATGAGAATTTTTTTAAAGCTGTGTTTCTCTGCAATGAGATCCTTATTTCAGGAAGCTCTAACTCAGTAGGAAAGGCAGGTTTTTTGTTGGATTGTCAGTACAAAATGTCCAGGTAACTCTGAGTAACTCAATCTTGTTCTAGCATGTACAGGGCCCGGTGGAAAACCTGACAAGGGTTTTATGGAGGTGTCACTGCTCCGGCTGTTCCAAAGTCTTTATTAACTTAGATACATTTACCCCTTCTTTCTGTGCTTTTACTATTGACACTGAAAACAAGACAAATACATTTGGAAGTCTATTAATGATCCTGAACTGTGAAGATGAGTCTCTTAATTTTTTCCCTAACGATTGCACATTCTCAGAGAACAGCAGACAAGATAGAAATTATATGAATGAAATTACTCAATATCCGGATACTTCAATATTAGAGACTGCAGGAAAAATAGATATTTTTTTCTCCTTGCTGTCTTCTAGCTTCTTTTAGAAAATATGTACAGCTGTTCAAGATAAAAATATAGTCTTATCTTAGGAGACAGCTTAAGTAATCTATAAGTTTACAAACAGCCTGTTAAAACAAGAATTCTAATGACAAACTATTTGAACTCTTTTTGTTTTATGACTATTTTGTTATTATTAAGCTAAGATGGATGCTTAGGATACTGAGTAATGGAAAATGCATAGCTAAAAGTATAGTGTATATTTAAATATTTGTTCTTTTGTTATATGGTCATAATTACAATCCCAGTTCTCAGCTTTTATTTGTTTTTATCAGCATCTTATAAATCATACCCCACTGCATTTATTTATTTGCATACAGATGTTAGAAAGGAACTTCTAATGTTGCTTAAAGGTCACCCAAAACTTTTCTTCTTTGTAAGATAAGAAATAACTTTAAATGTTTCATCTTTGCCATTCAATTGGTGCAGACGAGACAGGTTAGCGGTATAAGGAACCCACACATACACAGGTCCAGCCACACAAAGTTTACACTCAAAATAATAAACAGAGAGAAAATAATCAAGATGTACAGAAAATAATTGCCTCTGGCTCTTCCCTACTATTTTTAAGGTAATTTCTCAGCTGAAAACAAAGCTAGCCGCTTACACTTTATGGTATTTTATGTGAGATGAAAGAAGAGGTGCCCATGGTGTGATTAAAGACTCGAAATGTCTCCCTGACAGAAGAAACCCTCACCCTTGTGCAGCTCATGAGGTGGATAGTGCCTGTGGCAGGTGGAAAGCCCTGTGCCTTCCATGTGTTGGGTGCTTTGTAGTAAAGCATTTTTCAGCAAATGCTACAGCTCTGCAAAACCTGACAAGTTACAAAAATCACATTAGCAATAATTACTTTTCTCCTCCGTGTTCCTGAAGCACTAATAGCATCAGCACTTTTGCCACTGAACCAGAAACATATTAAGAATTCAAGAAGTGTTTTCCTAGAAGCAACAAAGTGCTCTGAATTTGAGCAAGGAGAACTTTTCCTATTAAAGAGAAGTGGAAACACGTACCTTGACTGCAAATCCACCCAGGTACAGATGAGTGAGGTGCAACACGTCCCCGGGAGCAGCCCAGCTCCTTCTGTTGTATGAATGACTCCAACTTCTGCTTTTCTGCCCCTCCCTGACCAGAACAGACTCATCCCTCTGCCGATGACATCACGTTCCTGGATTTTCTCCCATTCTATATATAAAGCAACGTTTGCCTCCTCTCTGCGGTGCGAGACCGCTGATATTTGGATATGGGTGGTAAACAACACAAATCCAGCTAAAAAATATCCGTGTGTCACAGTTTGTGTACAAAACAGCTGTGTGTTTGCACAACGGCTCCCAGAATTGTGCGTGGGCACGTGTGGACACATAAACACCAATCTGAGCTGGATTCTGGGGGTGGTGAGTGCATTATTTTTACTGGTGTAGACACAAGAGTTAAACAAGTCAGCTTTTTGGAGGACATGGATCTTTGAAACAGAAAAGAGAAAATATCTCATTTGCAGCCTTACCTACTTCTTTTTCACAGGAAGAAATTCACTGCTTATGTTTCTGGAAGACGCTGCTCTTCCATTGCAGAAGTCTCTGACTACTCGGTCTAATGAGAATGAATACAGAACTCAGATACCACTTAAACTTTTAAATTTAAATTGGACCAAATTTTCTTCAAACTTATGGATGATACCCTAAGACCCAAGCAGAGCCATTTTCCTATGACATTGACTTTTATTTTGGCTGTGGATAATTCAGAGAGAATTAATTTTACACTGCTCGTAAGAGGCAGAGCTGTTTTTCTTCTAATATTTATGCAATTAAACTGAAATCAGAAATGGCAACTACAGTTGTAGAATTCCACACAAAGGATATATTTTAATTTAAATAAGAAGTGAGAAGAGGAAAGAACAGTCTGCTTTCTTAGTTTTCCCCAAAGTACTAATTCTGAAAGCAAAAGATTCAAGGAAACACTTGGAGCTATTATATTATAAGTGGACTATATTGAAATCAATGGTATCTACCAGGGAAAACACTCGGCCCCTGTTCTCCATTGATTCTTGATTTATAGGTCTAGAGAAATACTCACGCTTTTCCCAAAAGGAACAACTGCTTTGCTTTCCAGTAATTTTCATTTTCTTTCTCTCAATCTGCCCTAACTGCTGCTCAGCACATCTTCTCTCTTTATTACCGCTGGTTGAGTCATGCTCTCCTATCAGCAATATCTTCCCCTGCTCTGTCCCTGCACCAGTTCTAGTTTCACTGTGCAATCTCGGGTCTCAGATCTCAAAGATCTTCATTCTGCATTTGTGTTTCAGTTCTCTTTAGATGAGTCCTCATTTTGAGGACTATCTCTAGAGTTTGCTTTTTTGGTTTGACATGGATTTCATATAAACATTAACATAATTTTGCAAATACAACACAGCAAAATTCTACTTTGATTTGAAGACATCCTTCATGTGTTCATAGGAGGGACGCTGCCAGCTCATTTGTGTCCTGGTTTGAGCTAAATAGA
>NW_010192961.1:51058-52757 GCF_000695765.1 Mesitornis unicolor | reverse complement strand
GGTGGGTGGGGGTGAAGGATGCCTTTTGTGGCATCACGACCACTTGAGTTGTAAGGTGTGCAAGAGCCCAGGTCAAAACTAATTAAAGCCAACAGCCCAATCTTCTCAACCACACAGTTCACCTGCAAAATCAAAAGAGCAATCAACTGGGAAAACGTTCTGCTGCGCTATTTCAGCTGCATGCTCCAAAAACCCTGACTGATCTTCCACTCAAGGGAAAAAGGAATAAAAAAATGGAATAAGAAATTCCTACAACATCTGAACTGAATATATAGCTATTGGCAGCTTTTGGTTTTGTGTTTCACCCCGAGCTTTCACTGGCAGGAGACAGCAAATTCACAAGCTTTTTCCGAGGAACCCAAGAGAGGAGGGAGCCTGCTTGACAGAGTTATATCTCTGGCATGGAGCAGTGCTGATAATCACTTTCACTGGAGATGCTGTAAAGTGGCTCATAATTCATGCCTTTTGTACAATAAATGCAGGACAATTAAATCCAGCTCTCTTCGATGCGATGCACAGAACTCCGGGACAATCCATCACTGCCTGCTCATGCACAGCAGTGCAGAATTAACAAAAAAGAGGACAAAAAAAAAGAGCAAATGTGCTTGGTACACTGTCTCATATTTTCCCACAGTTACAGTGATCCAAGGCTGTAACTAGACCACACTTAACAAAGCCCCTTCCCTTTTAAGTCTCAAGTTTGGTGTTTTTTTCCTGTATTCATTTCCTTTTCTCACCCAGCAGGAAGAGATTTTTCAACACAACTGTATTTGTATTTTGTTAATACCAGGCTGGTGCCCATGCCACACTGGACTGGTACCCAACCACCACTCTGCCAGCCCGTTAGTAAGTCTCAATCAAGCATCTTCTTTGTTTCAGCCAAATTTTGGCAAAGCCTCCTTATTTCATCCTCTGGATCCAATGGAAGCAGATGAGGAGCTGAGAGCCTGCAGAATCCTGAAAACCTAATTTTAGTAGAAAAGAGCATTAAAATAGAAGTTTTTACCTGATCAGTGGAACCAGCAACGTGTTTTCCTACAGATGCACATTTGGCGACTGAGCTTCTTTTCCAATAGCCAGTAAGGAGTGAGTTTGAGTTTATATCACAGCTTTTTCCTGGATGGGAACATTAACAGAAACTTCCTCCTCTTGTCAAAGACACCCCTTCCCAAACAGGAACACGTGAACTTCCATCTCCCATAAAATTCAAGGGAAATCAGCGTAGGGGTTCAAATGTTCCTAGCAGGGATGCGTAGGGCTGGGCCAGTCCATCTGATAGGAAACCACAAATGGTTTCTCCCTTACTACGTACTGCCACCAAATTTCAGAGCTTTCACCTGCCTGTCGTTACACCTCTCAGCTTGTCATCACCCTGTGAAGCTGGCCAGAGCACTTGGGTACCTCCACACAAGAAAGCTCTGAATATTAACACACATCTCTAACTGGCTCTTTGAGGAACCAAAAGATTTCAACCAAGTCTCAGGCCATATTCCTTGTCCAGGATAAGAGCCTGTCAGGGCCTTGGATAACACTGCCAAAGACAAAGGTCTTCAAAAAGATCTCAAACTTGACCTTTCCAAGAGACACAATTTTGTCAGATCCAAAGAGGAGAATATAAATGAATCAGGGCTACGTAAGGCTCACGTGCCTGGCACCAAGCTGACAGGACTCGGTCATCTGGGGACGAAAAGCAGTATTG
>NW_010192961.1:41521-51027 GCF_000695765.1 Mesitornis unicolor | reverse complement strand
ATTCCTGCTCGCAAGCATTTTAAAAAAATAGTTTAAATGAAAATATTCCAGTCTATGACTTGTTTGCAAGCTGTCAGCTTTGCGCTATTTGCCATTCTTGGGATGCAATTAGTCATCAGCATCACTTGGCTTCTTGATACAGCGACTAAGGTTAAGAATAAAAACAAAAAGAACAACAAACAGGACAGCAACTAATGGGCAATAAAAGCACATTCCACAAGCCAATGTCTTTGCATTCATTAAAGCACAGATACCAAAAAACAACAGCTTTTCTCCAAATTTACATAATCACACTCTTTTCATGGATGGCAGGCAGCAAAACATATTTTTTCATGCTACCTCTTACACAAAAGCGATTCTTCAAGATGTGTTTCCATCCCTAACCTATAAAAATGGACTTAGAGGTCATTTGAGAGAGCCATATTTGTTTAAATACTCTACAAGAAGAAATTACTAAAGAAGTGATCAAAACCATTTGGTGTCCTCAAGTTGTGCGATATTTACACTGCATAAATATGACAACTTCATTTTAACCTTGTTTCCAAAGAACATATGGCTTACAGGATCCTGCTGCCCCTTTGCGAATATGCTTTTGGTTTTATGATCTCCCCCAAAATATCCTGAGCCCATGGGCAAATTTCAAATCTATTAGACAGAAGAGAACTCTCCAAGACAGCCCCTTCTTATGTATTTTATGAAAACAGATGGCTGGATAGAGACTCACCAATCTCTCCTGCGGAAAGAAAAGTTGCAGGGTGAGCCTTATTAGGGACATCAGAGACCCATAAAGATAATACAAATGTCCTAATTAACAGAAACACCTCAGCTACAGTGTGAACCTTATTAGACTGCTGGGAATCCGAGCAAATAACCCAAAACCATAGGAAACCAAGCTTCATTAATGTCACTGGCTGTGGAAAGTGTACGTGCGTGAGGATCAGAGCTTAAAATAGCTCCACGTGGACAGACCTTTGGGTAGTTAATTCCTCCAGCCTGGGATCTCACTTACTCCATGCATCTACTGCCTCCAGCACAACTGAGCCCTGCCTGGGGGATCCATCCTGGGACTTCTCCATGTCATCTGTGTCACCACCCAAGGGTACGACCTCGGCTGAAATACATCAGAGTTGCAAGTTCTCATGGGCACTACACCAGCACTTATTTCACATAATTTATTAAGGCCTTCCTGCAAACTGGGCTTTTAGGAAAAAAAGAGTTCAAGACAAAACTGAGGGCTTTTCTGGAAGGGAAAAAAGGGGATTCCTCCAGCAATCTTCAACCTTTGGTAAAACATGACGAACACCAGTAAAAGCTGCTGCTTCATTAGTTAACTTTTTAATATTTCATGTTACAGTACTTTAATTCCTGTGCCCATACACAATACTGAAGGAGTTCAAAAAACCCCAACAAACAAAAAACTCAACAAACTCAACAAACAAAACCAACACTGTTACTTGTGGCCCAGGGTTTGAAGCTCAGAGTGAAACACAGGCTATTAGGGGCCACAGAACAGGATGAATTTCCAGATCAGACAGATCAAGCTAAAGGTCTTTTCTGGCATTAAGAGTTTTGAGGTTTTGTTTTTTTGGTTGTTGTTTTTGTAAATTGAGCAAAACAATCTTTTAAATACCTATAACCATCTAAAATGTTATTCATTGTTCTCCTTTTATAAAGAAGCAAGTGAATGTAGAAGTAAGGAAATTAATCCTGGATTCTACTAAAATATCAAGGGGAATTTCACCAAACGTCAGTCTCCTCAAGCTGTGTGTATTTATTTTAAACATTTTGGTTAACAGCAGACTGAGGGGGCAACTCTCAGGCTAGAAGCTTTGCAAATATTTTAAGTAGAGTTTTAATTGACCCAGTTTGACATTAAAAGCACTTTTTAAACTCTTGATATTGTTAGCCATTTAAGATAAGTGGCAATAAATACAGATTAATTGTAACATATGAAATGAAATCTTGGAGCTGTCGTGGGCTGGTGAAAAGGCCCTTTGTGTGCCGGGGAGGTGGAAGATCGTGTGTTAGGGTTAGGCTAACAGAATACCCCATCAAGCTCAGCGAGGTTTTTGGTAGCTCACGCTGTGACCAACTGCAAAGACAACAAACTTTGGGCAAAGACAAGCGGGGTGATTGGCAGGTATTAAGAAAAACAAAAACGCGAGGAGGAAGGGCTCCCTTTTGACGGGAGCGCTGCGCAGCGCAGAAGTTAAAGGCAAGCCAACACTGGGGCTTTTATTGTGTGGGAGATGATTAAACTGGGAATGTAAATTCAGGAAGACAACTTCTAAGATGCTGGTGTTTCAGGGAGATGCTAAATAAACACTACAGACTCGGTGAGTGGCCCCACAGGGGAGACTGTCTGGCGAGTGTCTCCATAATACTAAAAAAATCTCAAACCAAAACAAGGCACCCACCCACACACCTTCCTATTTTTCCCCAATTCTTGCATGCAAAAGACAAGCTGTATCAGAAAACTGTATCAAAGGGTGTCCAGGCACAAACTTACACATTTCGCCTTGTTGCTGCTGTAAGAGAACAGTGAAAAATCAGGCACATGTTAACGTCAAAACTCTTTTTTGGTCTTGACTACTTGCTTCTTCCCTTGCAAAAGGCATAACTGTCCTTGAACAGAAACCTGCTCTCTCCTCAGCAATTCTGTGTCCTTTGCACAGCTCCAGGCAGAGCAGGCTTCTGAATGACTGCGCTTAGCACCGAAGTGGCTTTCTCTACCTACAGCCAAAAGGTGAGAAAATATGAAAATGCTTTGCACTTCCACATATCTGAATCCATCTCCTCTGTGCAATCACAAAGATGGAAAGGTTGCTCCGAGCACTGGGGCTCACAGAGGAACCTGAACAGTGAATGAAATGGCTGTCCAACCTTGGGCTGCAACCATATCACACGATAGGGTGCAAAAGTTGTGCACTGCTACGATGGGGGTTACAGCTCTCCCACAGTGAGGAAACCTGGCCCTGGATGGGTATCCCAGAGCTGGTGGCAGACAGAGGGCTTTCATTTCCCCTAGAGTCCATGTCACGCTGCTCTCCAAGGTACAATAGAAAGCGCTCATGTGTCAGTCTTCTGCTTGCAATTATTCCTCGGGACTAATAAGACTTTTCCACTGGCAGCAATGGAAAACATTGCTCAGGGAGCTCGAAGTACTCTGAGCAGTTCGCTCAAGGTCAGGTAGAGTTAAGGACAAAACACCCTGAATTCTTGACTCCTGCTCTCAGAGTTCAATTAATCTCCCTCATCTGAGAGTCAGGCATCTGTTGGAGGCCAGTTTTCTAGGTTTCCTCTGTAGTCAGTGGAAAGATGTCTCCAGAGGGCAATTCTTTCCAGCTTAAAAGAGGCATCTGAGATAAGTGGGAGGATTTGTCCTGTGGGGGTTTGAACCTGATGATCTTATATGAAAGATGCACTGAACTTTCAGACACCTACAGTTCAAGAGGGAAAGTCCCATCCCAACAGTTATCGCTGTTACCAAGATACTAGATACATAATTTCCAATCTCAAGGAAAAAAAAAAGAGAATAATAATAATAAAAAAGAACTGGCTTGGCTTTTGTCATCGCCATCTGTATTTTGCTCTGGAAAGGTTTCAAGTACTGTCCTCATGACAATGTTTTCTGAGCGTCTTCTCCAACTGCTAAGTGACAACCATCTGCTTGCCTGATAAGCTCATGTTGCAAAACCACGTCCCGGCTCATGCTTTACTTTTCCCTTCGTTTCTCAGTTTTGCTCCCCATTGCCAGCGAGCTGTGTCAGCTCCCAAGGGAATGACCTTCAGCCTGGGGAAAGTGTTCCCCAGCTCTGCACACAGGAATGCTGCCCCAGGCTGCCTCCTGAGCTCCCAAGAGTTTCTGATGCTCTTTTCACCCCTTGGCTACTTAAGAACATTTTTGGGCATGGTTGATGGCACACTTGGCCAATTAGCAGTAGTGAGGCTGCACAGTTTGAGTGCCCACGACTCATTAGGTTTATAGAGAGTCCTGGAGCCATGCATCAGTCACATTTGCAAACCTGCTCCTTGATATTGCTCTGGCCTTGAGAGCAAACTGCCTCATTAGACAGCAGCCCAGAGGTAACATGTGGCTCCTGAGATACTCCAGATAATAACTACTTACCCTAAACACCATTGTTCTGTTCAAACAAGTGCCATGACTGACATACAGACTACACACCACATCATTCTGCATATGGAGGAACCAGTAAAGTGCAGTTGCCTATGACGATGTGTCTCACCTTCCTCTCCCACAGGGATTTTCTGAGATCTAATGAAAGCTGAGCCCATGCTGTGCTCTCTCAGCGGATGAACACTATGAATTTCTTTTCCTTCTATCAAGTCACTTATTTTCATGAAGCATGCAAAAACTTATTATCTCGGAGACTCTAGCCATCTGTCAAGCTTGGTTATACTCAGCCAACAGATGAAAAATTTACGAGGGGAAAAGACATATTCACACACACCTATATACACACACACGCATTCTCACAAACACCGTGATTGCTTAAGCCTCATTTCCTTAGGAAACCAGATTAAAAATAGTATTGATGCCAATAATGAAGTCTTTATTTCTTTGGCAGATTTCTGTTCCTTTTAAACCAATCCTCCCAGTGAGAGGTACTGCAAAATTCTCAACTGGAACCAGACCAGATCGCTAAGTGATAAGAACCTCACAGCAGTTCCACTGTACCTCAAACACCTCAAGGAAAAACACAAAGTGAATGTGAATTCTATGTAAATACTGAAAACCGATGCCGAATTTCATACTGAGTTAACCCAGTCGTGGCATTTGATTCTTCTCTCCAATTACCTCCAGTGTATAAATACGATTTTGAAAAGTTTGCAAAACCTCAGTATTCAAGGTATTTCCCATAATAACGTGAAGAAAAATACTAAAAATAATCAAGTTATTTCTTTTAGATACAAGTCGCATAGGTTTCAGTGCTGCAACATTATTCCATGAAAACGATGGAGATTTCACTTTTCTACTAGGGATAGATCCAAAGCTGAACTCCACCAAAATTTAGTGTCTAGATTAAAAATGTGATTGGAAGTTTTCTGGTAGAATGATTTTCAGTTGATGAATAACAGTTTACTGAAATCAAAGCATTTGATAGTTCTCATTGAATATCTCTTGAGAAACAGAAGTTCCAAGACAGGTTCACCTGGCTTTCTGCTTACTCGTCTGCCTCCTCTTTCCCACTGTCTGCCTCAAAGTCAACAGGAGCAATGTCTGGTAGTTGTGAAATCACAATTTGCCACGTTCCAGTTCACAACCCCTTAGCAAACTGGTCTACCCAGCGGCCTCTGGGTCACCTGTGGGCTCCCAGCAAATGCAGCTCTGGAGCTTTTACCAAAAGCTGCACCCCAGTATTAGCACACCAGTGTTCCCAATCTTTTCTAAGAATTCCTGTATTTTCAAATTTTGTTACCAATCTTTTTAAGAAACAATTTGAAACAGCAACATTTTGCATGGATTGGAGTTGCTTCTGAATCCCCATCAGTGAAGTCCAGGCTCAGGATTTCCTTAGGTCTACTGCACAGAGCAGAAAGGGAGCTGAGATTCAGGCGCAAACCCGAACTTTTTTCCAATTTCAAACGGCAGCTTAGCTATTGGACTTGGGTTTGAGCCCAGTTTTAGCTGCCATCAGAGCAATTTTGTCCAACAGACCTCTGCTGCTTTCTACAGGCCCCTATAAAATGGCTGAACAGTGGCAGAGTTTGTGTTTTGAATGTCTACGAGAGGTGAATAACTAAAGTTTATGACATTTCTTCTTGCTGGCTGGAGGTCTAATTATTTCCCTTCTCCTCTCTCAGTAATTCTATCTTCACTTTACATTTCTGATATTTCAATATTTTTTTTGGGCAGAGGTGTATTGCACACACGTTTTCTTTTCCTTGACACATCTCTTCTGATCTACCAGAAAAAATAACAATGGAACTGGGATTTAATAGGCTTATAAAAAGGGTATTGATGTTTCCAGGAATGTAAAAGCAGCAGCCCAGATTAAAGACCTGGAATGACAAATAAATGTCGGCTCATCCAGGTGCACACGCCAGTCACCTTGATGTCAGCTGCAGAACTACCATTAATTCAGTGAGAATAGGATCTGATCCCAAATCCATAAATCCTTTCTCAGCGAGTTTGCTCTGATGGTATTCCTGGCATAACCAAGAAAACCTGGAACTCTCACAGGAACGCCCAGTTTAATGAGATTTCCAGTCCCAGTTTCCATACCTGTAAAAATCCTCAAGAAATCCACATAAATTACAGCCAGGCTTTTTAAAGCTTTCAGTTTCAGATTTACTTCTGCAAAACAACCAACTCCAGCCAGCAGTTGTGCCCCATCTTCCCAGTGCATCAAGATCATCACTGGTTCTTCTTGTCCATACGCTGTGGTCCCGCAACTTGGCCCTAAAACTGGTCAGAAATGGCTTGAACCTCTCAGAGCCCAACACCATCAGCAGTACAAATTGGTTCCTTGCTCTATCACATTCCCTTTCCAGCTCCTGCTCCAACAGCCCGGGGGTCTGAGAGGGGAGCTGCAGGGGACACAGCTCTGGTGGTCCAGGGTGCCTTGGGACATCCCAGAGCAAGCACAGAGGCAGGAAGGGCAGCAGAAGGGAACATGAACTCCTGTCAGCCCCATCAACTCGCATTAATGTGAAACACTGCTGAAGGATTCGTGCTAACTTACCAATTCATATTGGAATTTAACAAACTGAGCAGACAAATTTCCTTCTGCCCCAGGACAGCAACACGCAGCAGGGTGACTGGAAGTGCACTTGGGTGTGGAGACATCTCAATCACTGCAGGTAGCACACAGATGTATCCCAGCTGAAACAAGACACTTGGATCCTTTGCAATCTGTCTCCTGTTGGCCTTTTTGCACAAGCACCCCACAGAAACCTCAGCATTAGAGGAACATAGCTGGTATTTGGGTTCTCCACATTGACCTGTTAAAAACTTCCAAATAGCACTGTTAGAGCTGGTTGGGAATTTTCTGATGAGACAGTTTTGGGATGGAAAGTGATGAATTGTCTGGCATCCGTATATTGATTTCAACACTCCTGTTATGAAACCTAGAGTTATATGGGACCTCTGCTTGGCCTCCCAAGAGCTTGCAGGGTGGCCTGTGGATCCACAGCAAGTTCTTGCATGTGTGTGTGGGTGAAAGAGTATTTCATCCCATGTTTAAGCCCATTCCTGTTCAGCAGAGTGCTTAAGCCTGGGTGTAAATCTCTCATGATTCTCTGCAGTTCTGAAAGAGAAAGTTTCCTGAATTATGTCTACATTTTTACATCTCAAATGTTGAGGAGAAATACAGCAAGGGCATAGCCAAAATCTCTGTATTATAGGACAGGAGGGGCCAATATAGCTTTCTTTTCTTTGAGAACGAGCAGGCAGAATTAGACTTATACAGTAGAACTTGGCACAGGCGTAATAATAAATACGATATGAAAATGTCAGGGACCCAGAGGAACTGACATTAATGTATGCATTTCTTTAAACCAAAATCCTACTGTGTACGGGCAAATTTCCCCATTTATCATGGGAAGAATTACACCAGAGATGGTAAATGTATACATTGCGGTTCACAAGGCCCATTTTATTTGCTTTTAACATTTACTTGGATACCTGCGGCTAGCAAACACCAAGGCCTGGATCTGGGGCTGTACCCTCCGTCAGTGGAGCAATGATGAGAAGTGGCCAGGCAGGACTGAGCACGATCAATTGACCACCAAAGGGAGTCCAGGGCTTGTTCACCTGCCTGCAGCAGTTTGGGGGGTGACAAACCAGGAGAAAAAGCAAACTGCAGGCCCAATGGCATGAATCTGTTCTTTTACTTGCTGTCTCTTGCCCTCCTTAGATGGTATAAGTGACTGCAGTCTCAACATAGCTCTGACCATTGCATATGCTATACCGTGCTTCTGTGATTAATACTTGTTATACAACAGGAGTTTTTCTTAAACCAGAATTACAGGAATCAGCCCTCAGAATGTTCCCTTTTCACAATAGGGTAGCACAGGCAGGTTTATTTTGGCCTCTCTAACTCAGGCGCTCTCTCTTTGAAGGTTTAAATTTCAGGTGAAAAGCAAATATTCTGAGGCTTCCAAACCTTCATATTATACAAGATCAATGTACATTAAAAAAGTTCCCCCGTATTTTTTTTTAAATTTTTATTTTAAAAGGCTACAGGCTGGATTTACACTTGGAACAAGCTTCCCTCAGTGGAGTATCTCGTGATTTACAACAGAGTGTCTGAAAAGAGGATCAGGCATTGCCTGCTTAATGCAGACTTTTAAATGAATCAGTTACATGGCTTTGGTCAAAATTAGCATGCAAGTCTATTTTTAAAAGCAAAGTGATACTTTGCCTTAAAAACTAATAGTAAAAGAAGTCCATACACAAAACAGGCCGACTATAAGCATCTGAATGCCCAAATAAACATGAGCAGAGGGAATTCTAGCATCTGCAAACTGTTAATTTACCCTTTTCTTCTCTTTTGTAGGCTGGCCAAGTTCAATCTCCTGGTCGCCAACTTCTTGCTCCACTGAGACAACCCGTTGATGAACTGTGCTAGTGATGTCAGTAGCACCACTAATCAGCATTGGACCAGGATGCCTGACCTAGGGGATAAAGTCTCTTTATATTCCAGCCTGCAAGTGTTTTCTTCTTTTTAATTTATTTTCTTCTCTCTCCTTTTTTCCTTTGCTGTTCTGCAGAGGATCCAGGATGAAAAATGGAAATGGGAAAGAGCTACACAATTTGGAGGGCTGAACTTCCAATGAGAGCTGGTTCCCTGCAGCACAACAGTGGGTGTAACTTTATGCCCGATTTGCATGCAAGATTGGGAGTGCAAAACTGCTCTTTGCATATTCAACTTCTGTAAATCCTGAGTCCTCGGTGTGCAGTTGGATGGCAGTCTCAAGGCACTTCTCTTTTGAAGAAACACTTTCAAGTAACATATGTGAACCTGAGTGCCAGATCTGGTGGCAGGTGCTAATGGCTTTCACGAAGGCGCTCTGGATTTTAATTACTTGTGTTTAAGCTGCACATAGTATCTATCACTTCCTTTCTTTTCCTCCAACTACTGAGAATAAATATGGTTTCCAGTAACAAAAAAAACAAACCCACCTCCACCTCCCCCTATCTTCTCTACTTCCCCAAATTCAACAGCCATCGTGTTCCATCTCAGTCACGGTCACCCTTTTAGCCGTGGATGAAGCATGTTCAGGGAGCTACATCATCTGAGTATCTCCTCAGGTGCTCTTTAGTTTTTGGAGAAAAATAAGCAGATCTCAGTGATGATCAAGAGACCAAGTTACCTTGGAGTAAGTTACCTTGGGCAAGACCCAAGTTACCTTGGAGGGGTCTGTCATTCCCTGTTCACTCCAGAAGGTGAAGGGTGAGCCTGTTCCTATCTTTGGTATCTCCACTACCTAAAATGACATCTGCTGAAGTCCCCCTTGGGAGTCCTTTGTAGAGAGGACAG
>NW_010192961.1:31782-41490 GCF_000695765.1 Mesitornis unicolor | reverse complement strand
GAGCAGGAGCTGAGGACTCTGAAAATGAGATTTTATACTCTTGCTGTGCTCTCACATCAACCCCATTCTGTGGAAAATCTGCACAATTATATCTCTTCCTAGTGAAAACACACCACAACCCACTTCTGAGCCACAGATAACATTTGCAAAATACTTTGTAGACAATATGTAACATTATTGTCTGGGAGGTTGGACTAGATTACCTTTAAAGGTCCCTTCCAACCCAAACTACTCTACAATTACTGTTAACAGGCTAATTTATGATGATCAGAACCACCACTGATGACTCTGCCTGCCCAATGCTGGCTGAGAAATCTCTGCAGAATGGGGCAGGAATTCACCTGTTCAAACGATCAAAACCTTCTGCTGCTGCTGCCACTCCAGGACAAATTCCTCTTCTTTCATAGGAGCACAGTGACATCTACAACAGAGCCTGTTTGTTTGTTTGTTCGTTTCTTTTAGAACATCTCAGAAATTTAAACCTAATCTGTCAGCGCACAGGTTCCTGAAGTCCTAATTTCACATGCATCGATCCCAGTTAACACGCACCAACTTTGTTAGGAGCTGCAGTCACCAGGATGCTCTGGCTTCCACCACATCACGGACAACAGCCCAGGTCTTCTGCAGCCCCTCAGATGCTGGGGGCTGCCTGGACCTGGTGGGGTGGGACAACCTGGTGGGTGCCTTCCTCCACTGCAGGACTGTGATCCAGAGACAGTTTGACTGCTCTCTTACTGTGGGAGCTGCTATGGTACTTGCATTTCAGCCATCTCTAAGCACTAAAAGAATACTCTCCAAGATAGAGATATATATATTTAAGTAACCAAAGACACTGCCTTAAAGCCTACTGATTTGGCTGCTAATAAACATCGTGAACTGGAGCAGCATCCGAATTTCTGAAGCAGTAAATCTGTCTCTCAGTTACAAAACGGACAGCTCTCATAAAAGAAAGAGGGAAAGAAATGCAACTAAGTAAAACATCCTAAGGAAATTATCGTTCAAATTAACTGCAGGCATAAATTTATCCATCTGTTATCATAAGTGTTACTAGAAAATTATTTGCCCATAAAAATGAAATAAACCAGAGTGATTTTTTTCTTAAACACTGACTTCATGTGTATAGTCTTAGTTGCCAAAATATAAACCTTTTTTAACAGCCCCTGTGCTCTTGGCTGTGTCTCTCTTTCTTGACTGTAAATGGACCTTTATAAATTGCCTGTATATATCAGGCCTAAGGTGTGCCATTTATTATGGATCAATAATTCCCAGCAATCCAGGATGGGTTTTCAAAACACAGAAACCAAGAAACCCCCAAATTTTACTTGAAAGTAGTCTATTTAGCAACCTTTATTCATTCAAAGGAAAAAAATACCATGCCTGTTGCCTGAAAAATATCATTTAACTACACAAACAATACCTGCTGCTTCATTACTATAGTTACTGTGAATATAGGTATGGTGAGATTTTCACATTAAGTCTGAATACGGTAAACCCTGGCAGGAGAAGAATGGAGCACACAGAGCTGAGTATACAGCTTGGTCCCATTTCACCCAAAGCCTGTATTTTTCTTGGAGAGGAGAAAGAAATGAAAGTAGAAAGAATAAATGGCTATTTTCACTTCTACGTGTTTTATAAAGGAATAAATTAGAAGTCTGAATGGCTCCAATGCATTTAAATTGTGAGCAATGCCACGGAAGGTGGGGAAGTGGGAAATCTATTGAAAAGTCTATTTTTTACTCTTAATAATGGCAGAAAACTGAAGAGCTCCATTTAGAATTGTGCAACTTTTTCTGCTAATACTTTTTTTGTTGGTGTTCCAGTCAGAAGTACCTTACAACAGCATAAAAATCCTCCAATTTGTGGATGTAAAACCTGTTTGGTCTCAGCTTGCATGGATATTCAAATGCCTGTCCCCTTACCACTCCTCTGTCCCCAGGACTTGTCTGCCCGATGTGACACAGCCTCCTGCTCGGTTATGGCCCAAAGCCTGCGCCACCTCTCCTACAACGCACCACGAGGGCTCTGCAGCTCAGCCCTAAAGGGCACATAGCAAACCAGTTTAACTGGGAATCCCAGCTTACAGAGAATAACACCACCACCCAAGCACCTGGGATTCTGACTGACACCTGCAAGAAGCAGACTTACTTTTTCAGAAGCAAACGAAAAAATTCTGCTTTCCCCAAATGCTCAGGTTTTTTTAGTAGAATAATTATCAGCTGGAAGAATTTGATCAGCCTTCATTCAGCAAGTTGGAATGAAGAAGGTAGAAATTCTGCGTATTGAATTGCTAATAACCAGGCCATAAACATGCAGAGTTGGACATGCAACTAAATCAACTGCCTGGTATATTCCAGTCAGCCCAGTGACTTTACTGGGAAATAAGCATCCTTCAGAAAAACAGCAGTGCTTTCCCCAGGGTGACTCTTGCTGTACTTGAGTGGCACTCATCCAGGTGGGAATTCAGCTTGGTTTTTCAGGTAGTAAAGTATGTTTTTTTGTTACAGGGACAAGGCTTTACACTCTACCATGTTTCAAAATCCAGAAGGGATTTCTGCCAGTCCAAACCCACGACACCAACCATGCTTTCTGCTGTCAGACACCAGAACCCAGCCACAGGGGGATCCAGGCAGGGCTCAGCCTTGGGAGGGCTGGTTTCAGAGAAGAGCCACAAGGATGGTGAGGGCTCTGGAGAACAAGCCTGATGAGGAGCAGCTGAGGGAACTGGGCTTGTTTAGCCTGGAGAAGAGAAGGCTGAGGGGAGACCTCATCCCCACCTACAACTGCCTCAAGGGAGGTTGTGGAGAGGTGGGTGCTGGTCTCTTCTCCCAGGTGATGGGGGATAGAACAAGGGGAAACGGCACCAAGCTGTGCCAAGGGAGGTTCAGGTCAGAGATAAGGAGGAAGTTCTTTACTGAGAGGGTCGTCAGAAGCTGGCACAGGCTGCCCAGGGAGGTGGTGGAGTCACCATCCCTGGATGTGTTTAAAGAGCGGGTAGATGAGGTACTTAGGGATATGGTTTAGGGGGTAGACAGGAACGGTTGGACGTGATGATCTCAGAGGTCCTTTCCAACCGAGCGATTCTGTGATTCAGGGTAGGACCCTGTCCCCAGGCCCCTTGGCTCCAGTTATCCCTGCAAATTACATGATGCCACCAAGTCCAAATGAACCACCATCCTGCAGGGCTTGGGAATCCCTCCTAGAGCGGCCTTAGTCTGTAAAGTTGAGTTTGGTGAAGTTTTTCCAAGGTGCTTTTCTCATAACAGGATTATTTTCTTATTTAGGAAAATACTTATTTTCCTAATTTTATTTGTCAGCACAGTTTTATCCAACTCTTCCCTTCCCAGAAACTATGATGGAGACTGTGAAATCTGAAAATCAATTCATAATATACATATATAATTAAGTTATTACTCATTCATTAGTTCCAATACCCTCAAAATAAATGTATTGATGCAGAGATGGTGCTTAACATGAGAGCAGTACCTTTTGGAGTACATTATCCAAATTATTATTATTTTCTTCAAATTACTTCCCCTCCATCATGTCAGTCTTAAATATGCAGAATCTTAAATTAAGTGAAATAATTTTTGAATGGTTCTGAGAACAAAGGCACTCCTGCAGCCTCTATCATGCCTGTCCTAAGCAAAGGTGCATTCCTAAAAGTTTGCACTTCAAAATTCATGGGAATATGGGAAAGCTTCAACTTTCACCAAAAAACCCTTCACTTATAAAAAGCAAAAGCAAACTCTCAAGGTTTTAGAAAATAATTTGAATTCATGTCCAAAGCCCATACCAGAATAACCCCTTAAAATCCAAGTAGATACAAAAATGCAAAATATTAAATGTATCAATGAAAGCCACTCTTTTAACTCAGTACATGAATAAAACCCCAAAAAACTACCCCCAAAAAAACAACCAAAACACCCAAAATCAAAATAAAAAAACCCTCCAGGAGAAAAACTGCATTTGAATTGTAAGAGAGAATGAACGTGCTTACACTTCAGCCACATAAAAGCTTTGGCATTGGAAAATCAACATTTTTAAAACATTAATTAACATTAATTTTCTCAGTACTTCCTGCACGAAGAAAAAAACAGCCCTGAGAAGTGAGAAGGAATTAATTGTACTTAAAGCAGGGATGGTTTGCTTTAGTGAGAAAGGACAAAGGGGCGGTGGAACAAAGCACCCAAAGCAAAAATCTTTCCCCAGTGGCTCCTGCACACCAGTCTTCAATAAATCCTGTTGCATGTGTCTGCTACAGTCAGTGCTGGGAAAAGAAATAACCCAGGGACAAAGGCAGTTTTCAACGTCACCAAAAATAGAGAGAAAAGGACAAAACAAGAGCCAGATTATGAGCCAGGTCCCCCCAGTGATGCTGCTTGGGAATTTCAGGTTGATGCTCTCCAATGGGGACTGAGAATGAAAGCTCAAACCTCCCACAACTTAGATGCGACTTTCTACGGAAAGCAACATGTAATTAATATCCATTTGCTCAATTTTGTTCCTGTTGTTATTACACACAAATAGCTGCAGTGGATTAGACTCATGACCCATCTAGTTCAAGATCTGTGGTCCACAACTGATGCCCAGGAAAAGTGCATACAGAGCAGGGTGAGTGGGCAATGATGCCCAGTTTATCCTCCCAACTCCAGTACGTACTGGTTAAGGGACTTTCAAAACTGGAGACTCCATCAAAACCATCATGTTTGACAATCTCTCATAAACCTTGCTCCATGGGTTAGACAATCTATTTTTTATGACTCCCTGTCCGATTATGAACCGCCATGATATATTTTCCTACTGTAAAAACAGTTAAGGAAAACTCTTTGGACAGAAATATCAGGCAAGTTTGAGATTAAATAAGCTTGGGAAAAATCGAGTCTGGATACAAGTATTTTGATGTATTTATTTTTTGAGTGTATCTCTGTTAAACCCCCCAGTCTTTAATCAAAATTCCCACTGAAGTGAGTAGCAAAAGGCAAGATGTTGCCAAAGTTCATAGTGAGAGACATGGGATGAGAGGCAAAGTTCTGTCAAAAATGAGAAACTGTCAAGGAGAGGGAGCGGGAGGAGCGGATCGGTTCTTGGCATTGCAATCTCAGCCTGCCTTTAACTTGAGGAAGCTCAAAGAGCCACTAAAGCCCATGCTCAGGATTCCACGGAATTTGGGCCTGAACAGTTATTATTTATACTCTTATCACACAGAAATGTGAATTCCATTAAAAAGGGGGGAGAAGAGGGACAGTAGCATGTACTGTCACAGAAGTACTATAGACATCTTTGTTCTGCAGACTTCACAGTGAGAATTTAAACAGGCAGAGGGATGCACTGGATTTTTACTTAATGATTTAAAATGCTGGTATTTAGCTACACACATAACTCACACACTTGTGCAAGGTCCAAAAACAGCCAGTCCATTCAGACACACAACCAAAGTAGCTAAGTCAACCATCGAGAAAGTCTAACTACAGCAACACCCAGCAATTTGAAACCCCAGGCCAGCACCCCGAGCCACACGCGTGTGCCTATGCCAGAGTCGGTGCCAACAGCATCTGGGCTTGCAAATTCAAAGGCGCTTCAATCATCTCCTGCACCTGCAGCCACAAATACAACCGTGGTGTGGACATAACCCAGGCAGCCCACAGGCTGGACTGGGCAGGGAGCAAAGACAACAAGGTGAAAAGCATCAACAGCTTCACATTTCTACAATCAGATGGAAAACAAAGGAGCACAGCCTGTCCACAGCGCAGCTGGACCCAGGCCCATCTCCTACACCAACTCATTGTGTTTTAGAAGCAGGCTTAGATAACCAAAAGTTGTTCTGATTCAAAAGGAAGCCCCCTAAGAAATCTTCCCACAGGACCAGAGTCAAAACGCTGAAGCAATTCAAACCACTTCCAATCATAACCACATAGAACAGAAAGATTCACGCCATACCTGCTCCGAAGGCAAAGAAGAAGCTCTTATCTGTGTTCTCCCTTAAAAGTGCCATCACTCTTTTCCCCATCCTCTCATTCCTCTTGTAGATGAGCTCCTGTCTGAAGTAGCTGTCTATCTCCTGAGCCGTAACCTGCTCATGGGGTGGGAGTGTTGTGTTGATGAAGTTAGGGACCTGAAATGGAGAGAGAGACTAGTTCAGGTGGTTAAGTAATTAACACTGCTTAAGTAATCCCCCAAAACACTGGATGTTTTAATCAACCACCTGAGCAACACTAGCTACAAAAATCCACTGTAGAATAAGAGCTTGTGAGGTTGCTGGGAATGCTACAAAGAAAAAACAAATCACTAACCAACACACTTTTTATTTTTTAAAGTGAAAGTATTTTACTAAATACAACTTAAGTTCATTTTGACTTTTTTCTGTTCCTTCAGCAGAATGTAGTTTTAGGTGTTACATTTGGGTGAGTTACTAAACCACTTATTCTCTGCTTGTTCAAGACAGTCCACTGGCTATTTAATACCAGAACGAGTCCTGCAATCTGTTCTCAGCCAAGGTCACCATGAACTTGAGTAAGGACTGCAAGATTTGGCTTGTACATGCTCCTTTTAATAATCTAACAGTTAAAAAAGTAGGAAAGGTAGCAAGTTCAGACACAGAAGATATAAACGGGGTAAATCCTTCACCTTTCTTGCAGCTTTAGATGCTATGAGGTCTCACCAGCAAAGACCATGTATTGCAACACATAAATCCCTGGAATATTCCTGGTATTTCCAAGGAAGGGATTTCCACAAGAACTGCTCATTCAGTCCCTGTTTTTGTGAGGAGAGACATTAATGGGTACAGAGGAAAGGTTGAAATCCCAAGGACTGGTCCAGTCAGAGCACCAAACAGAGGAATGAGCCAAGACTCAAGCTGTAACGGACAGACAAGCCAGAAGTCTCTGATTATTAGGACAGGCAACTTGTTTTGACACGGTGAGGGTCCAAGGTCTACCATGTGAATTTGGGAGCCTACAGGCCCTGCAGTAAAGAGCGCCATAGGTGGGTAGTGTTTGATGACTGTGAACAGGACCCAGGCACCTTCTGGTGATTTTCCACGCCTCACCACTGGAAAGCAGTCAGCTTTGCAGAGAGCTGCAAAACCCAGCTTCAGATTTCTGAGTCCCTAAATACATGTAAAGCTGTCAGGATTAATCTGAGTCGGTGGTAATGATACTGAAGGCACAGCCCATAAAGGGAACATCCTTCCCTCACTGTGGTGAAATATTTGATGCAAGGACTCTGATACTTCAGTTAATTCTTTCTCTGGTTTTCTATCACACCAAATACCTGTACTCATTTTGTAATACTTGCCTTTAGCCTTTGTTTTTCAGCCTACCTCTTACCCTCCCACTTGGCCTCATGACTTTATCATAACAATATTTTTCTCTTCCCACCCTCTTCTCTCATACTGCCCCTCCAAAAGCTTCCAGCAAATCTTAAGAAAAGAACTGCTTTTCATCTTCCCAGTGTCTCTCCTTAAAGCTTTTTCATCGTAGCCTCAGCTATAGCTCTCCTAATGCACAGGAGACTGAGCAGCAGAGATTTCTCACCATTCATTATGCAAAAGGATATGGCCTCAAGTTGCATGAGGAGAAGGTTAGATTGGATATTTGGAAAAGTTTCTTTACCAAAAGAGTGGTCAAGCATTGAACAGGCTGCCCAGGGAAGTGGTAAAGTCACCATCCCTGGAGGTATTTATAAGATGGGTGGATGTGGCACTTAGGGACATGGTTTAGTGGTGGAGTTGGCTGTGTCAGGTTAATGGTTAGATCTGGTGATCTTAAAGGTCTTTTCCAACCTAAGCAATTCTATGATTCCTTCCTCCAGGCTTTCCAGGCTTGGCTATCCCAGTGTTTCTTGTGAACTCAGAGCATGCAAGTATTTTGCACCTTGTTCTCAATTCAGCCCTTTGACAGCACTCAGCAAATATGTCATCCCACCAAGCCAGACCTATCGCAGACACCAGTTGCCTGTCAACAAACAAGGAAGCTGCCTCCATGTCTGGCAAGGATGTGCATTTGTCTCAAAGGGGCACAGGAGCAGCCTGACCGTGTCAGAAAAATGCTGCTGGCTACAGCAGCAAACGATGTAGTGGCTTCAATCCCTGGTGAAAGGCAAGGAGAGATTCTTATTGTAGGAATAAAGTCTGAGGAAGGAGTAGCCTCTGTGCACTTACAATAACTTCTGCAACTCAAAGCTGTAAATCAGTTGGGCCACACAGACATCACAGGCCTTTGTATCTCCTCTATACTGAGGCTTTGTGTTTAATGGAATGATGTAGCTGAACCCAGAGTCAGGGGAGCCTTCAGAGACTGAAATGGAAGGTGAAAATTTTTGGGAACATCTGAAGGCTCGAGACCCACCTAAGAGAAGTCTCTTATTCTCTGCTTTTGGCTGAAGGGAAGTGAAGCCCAAGGACAGAAGTTATGTTCAGACCTTGACCAAGTGGGTCTTCGACAAGAAGGAATGCACCTCCATTCCTCTTGTTCAACTCCATCACTTGCGATCCTACATCCACATTCAACCCACAGTTTGTTCCTCTTCTTTATTTAACCTAAAACACAGTCCACACAATGGAGCAATTTACTTGGCTTTTATTCCCCCTCTCTTTCTTTCTTGAGTTTACCAACGTCAGAGAGACAAATTTAAAACCAAGGACTGGGTTTTGTCAGCGTTCCTCGTGTTTGTCCAAAGAACAAGACAAAGGAAAGCATCACCTCTCCTTCATCAGCTACAGATTCCGCTGTACCTTGTGCATTCCTGTGTTTCCAATGACTGCTCCATCAATGGCAAAAATGAAACGTGCACCTATGCTGCTGCATGTGTGTGGCACAGGCCAGAAGATAAATGTTTGAAGTAAGTATGCCCGTACACAGTAGTGCAACCACACTCTGAGCTATGACACTGGTCCCATTAATCACCTCCATTCCTCCCCGTATCACAGCTCCTTTCCACAGCTGGTGACATACACCATGCCTGCCTTCCAGGAGGCAGCTGCTCCTGTTGATTTAAGTAACCCTTTGGATTCCTAACCACCAGACAGGGATCAGGATGTCGAGGAACAGTCACACACAATTAGGAAGTTGTTAACTTCAGCCAGGATTTAAGACTTTTTTTTTAAAAAAAAGAAAACACAACCAAAAAACAAAAACAAAGAAAATCTGTTGTTTTAAAAGGATGGGCTAAAGAATACACCAGAGGGATGCACCTTCCTTCCTCAACTTTATAAAATAGTTTGGTTTCCATACATTTAAAAAAATAATGTCAAGATTTTAACAATAGGTATTTGTTGTTTGGAATTGAGAGTGAATGGATGACATTTGGTGTGGCAATGGGTGAGGGACTGACTTCGTGACAACAGCTGAACACTACTACTAGTATTTAATGTGTAGTGGGGTGCATGCTGTGACCGTTGAAGAATCCCAGCTTCTAATTTTGCTGTTCATCTAAAAGAGTAGCAGTTGGATCAGCAGAAAAACACAGTGCTACCCATCACCTGGGGCATGCTCACTGTGTAGTGGATACACATGGCAAGAGATAAATAGGTTCTTCTTGTCCAGAGGTGTTCAAATGAAAAGAATATTTTGTTTGACTGAATCTGCTAGAACTCTTTCTTTTTTCCTATTCTTACTTACTTTGGGTTATGGCCCACCTATGGACAGTATAGATGGACCCCAAACTCAGTTCATTAGGTACACTCTGCATTTGTTAGTTAAGCTTTTGAGG
>NW_010192961.1:23225-31751 GCF_000695765.1 Mesitornis unicolor | reverse complement strand
AGAGCGTACAAGAACAAAAAAGAAGTTAAGTTCTAGCCTGGCAGAAATTTCTTCCTCTCCACACTGCCTGTGTAATTTTACTTGACTCAGTATCCCTGATGGAATATATGTGTGGGTAAAGCTCTGTACACACGTCCGAGCTCACAGCGCTGTGGGTTGCGGGCCATAATTCTTCACCTTTGAAGTCAGTGGGAGCTTTAGGAAGAAGAAAGGAGAAGGATTGTGGAGTGGTTATGACACTACCCTGAAAAAATGGTTCTGTTCCCATGGGCAATACAAATCTCTTGCATGATCACAAGCATGTCATTTGGGCTTAGACCTTCAAAGGAAACTCAACACTTAACCTCCACTAAGTGTCTTTGAAACATTTGGCTTTAGTCCTCCTGTCTCTCAAAAGTTCATCTGTAAAATGGGGACAGCGAGACTTTCCGACTCGAGAACAGATGTTACGTACAAGGCACTGGATGAATCCAGCTGCTGAAGGACCCAAAGGAAGATCCAAAGTCCAAGACAATGCTCAGTGGTAACCTCTCTTCCCACAAATCCTTTGTGGAAGGAGGTTGGGGTTCTGCTGCAATCATTAGTGTAAGAGCTAACAACATATTTTAGCTTAGAAAAATGCATCTGCCATATCTCAAAATCTGTGCTATGCTGTCAGCTTTGTCTATAGAAACAGAAAGAAATGGGGGGAAAAAAAGGAAGAGAGAAGTCAAATATATTGGTGCAGGGTCTTTTATCACAGCTAGGGCTTACTGCCAAAGTTCAGCTGAAAATTCATAAACACTGGACTACATTTAAGTGCATTTTCTTATTTACTATTTTTTAATATTTGGACAAATTTCCTGGGCAAAGGCATGATGCCAGAGATGTGAGTATCTATCTGCAAGTAAGTGTTTTTGGCCACATATGAGCACCATCAACTTTGGTTAACATTTCTTTTTCCCTGCTTTGGATCTATTGGCTTCAGTGGAACTGCTCTATATTCAGTCCAGTATTGAATCACAATCAGATGTGGGGGAATAGTGTTATCGTTCCTACTCCTATACACGACATTTCCCAATCCTCTGATGACATTTGTTAGCCTTGTTGTGTTCCAGTGATGCTAGCCTATTTCTGGAACGTGTGTTCAAATTGCAAGATTATGTCAATGAAAGCCCAGTACAACCAGCATCAGAATGAAGGGCTGATATTGCCTGTGTGCAGTCAGAGGTGGTCTTCATCCGTAAGTCCATCTACAGATGGAGAAGAGGAAGCTGAAATAGGGGAATGGGAAACTAATCCCTGCTATGGAATGTATAGTGATCCTAAAAACCTCTCCTGCCGTTATGTTCCTATGTCTTGGTCAACCCTCTTGGCTTTTGAGACTCCTCTCTCCCCCAGTCTCCTCCTCAGCAGGTAACTAATGGCTTTCCAGCCTCACCTGCTGAGCAATGTTCAAACTCCAGACTGCCACAAGTGCAGTATCATCCCTAACCCTCGCAGGGGAATCTCTTAACAGTAATGCCCGGTTTCCTTGTTTCCCCAGAGCATTCACAGGCTAAACACAGAAAACAGGAGGAGGCACACCCAGGTTCACAAGGGATGTCTATGGGAAGGCAGAGAGTTGGCCATCAGCTTCCTGAGTTTGAGTCCAGCATTTAAATACAAAATCCATCCATCTTTCCCTGACAGGAAAGCTCAGCCTCCATGTTTGTAATCCTTATCTCCAGTTGTTAGCATGGAGTTGTTCCCAGATCATGCTGACTACATTATTTATTTGTTTTTTGTTTTTTTTTTTAAACACTATACAGATTGGGATCTCTTTATTAGTCTTCTAGTTTACGAGCTTTATGTGGGCAGAGGCCAGAAGACAAGTAAGGGATCATGCTCTGAAGGATTTTTCCCTGTACCACACAGGTCAGGAACTTTTGTACTGTCGACAGCACTATGCAAGATAAGGATCTCCAGAGCTGACAGCGCGGCTTATGGGGGCTGCCAGGGAGCCAAAGCAGCGTCCTGAAACTCGCTGGCTCCTCTGACAAAGTGAACAGCCCTAAATTCACACCAGCCCTTCTTGGGTCAGAGGCTGACATCTGAGCTCGAGTTATCATTCGTTTATGAAGGGAGGATACCCTCCCATTAACCAGCCTTGACAGGGCACTGTGGTTTTTACTGCAGTGCTGCAAAATATACTGCTCTGGACTTGGAAGACACCTGTTTCCCTCTGATTTATGGACCCTTCTGGCATCTGGAGGAGCAATATCCACTTACTGCAGCCTCTGACATGAAAGATTCAAGTAGCACAAAGTGAATGGGCTGCAAGAACGAGTGACTCCACGAGGAAGACGTGGCTGCCGACTCAACTGGTTTTCCTCCAGTGCTCCTGATGGAGACCTTCATTGGAGAAGGAGGGGGTGTCTGTTTAATATGATTTAACCCAAAGCCCAAAGTTGGCAGCTGCCAAGAAGATGAGCTCCCAGCTTTTTATGGAAACCACAAGGGACTCTGAAAAATGGTGTTCAGTTCAATCACATTGTGATTAACCCATTATTGCTTTCTTTTAAGCACTAAGATATAAAGTAATATATTAGAAGCCCAAGTGGACTGTAAAAGGAAGCGCAAGAAGAGCCAGTGTAGGAGCAAGCATATTTCTTGGGACCACTTCTAGCTGTGAGCAAATCCCTGCCCACTCACAGCACTGCTCAGGGTCAACTACATTGCAGATAAATTGCAGGTCGTGCCAGCAAGCTTTATGTAATTGGCTGACCTGACTTAAAGCCAGCTTGGGCAGCACTCAGAATGGCATGGCAACTTGAGTGTGAAAGCAGAGGTCTTTGGAACTGCATTTCAAGTTGGCTAGCTCAGCTCTGTGTGCGACTGGAGCACCGAAATCTATAAATAGAGCAAAATTACAAATAAGAGGAGATGGGGAAAGAGAAAATTAGGCCAAAAGCTACAAAGTCTCTATGGATGGTGCATGATGCTTTGAAAATCCAGTTCTGCAGGTGACACAAAAGCTGTCGGAGTTGCTGGCTTGAGTGAAAAGTTGCCTGCAGGCAAGGTGGGCTACAGTCCCCAAGCTCTTGGATGCCCATGACCCTGCAGCTTCAGCTCCCATCACACCTGCGTGAAGACTCTTCCCCAGAGCCCCAGACACATCCAGTCATTGCTTTCTCCCAGGGGGCAACCAGTCAAATGACAGCTGTGTGCCCTGCCTGGTTTTACCTTCTCCTCCCATACATTTAGGTTAAAGGAAAGCATGTTTAAAAAAAAATACAAAAATAAAAAATAGCACAGAAAGACCACAGGGATGGGCCGTGCATCTCACAAACAGCTTGGGGGGGTGTTATACTTTTATTCCTGTTAGAAAAAAAAATTCAACAAATCTCCGTGAAGTCATGACCCTCATGGATGTTTTCTATCTGCTTTTCCACACCAGTTAAATAGTTGCTTTCCAAGCTCTTAGGAAAAAAAAGAAAGTACAAGCAACCCCAACCGTTCCCCCAAGGCCTCCCTCCCCAGTCCAACCCTGTCCCTGCTCCCCTTGGTAGCGATGCCAAAATATGCAGCCGGCCTCTCTATCTGAATGAATGTTTTGATTAAAGAAGTCTTAACAAAACACAGTCAGAACAATGATCTCGGCCCCCTTTCTGCAAGCTTCACCCAACTATGCAGTGTATATTTAGGACCAGACTACAGGGACCTGTTCATTAATTGAATAAGGATGACAAACCTGCAGCGTACACAAATAAAGGTTTGGGTTTCAGTGGGGAGGGTAAATCTTAGCTACCTAATGATACTCCCGCCCTATTGAAAATCCCTTTAACATTGGGATCTTTTTGAGGCCAGCTTTCACAAGCTTGCAAACATATGGAAAAGTTCAAGTTTTTCTATTTCACTTCCAAATGCTTTGTTTCCTTTGACAAAGAATATTTTTTTTCTGTCCTGACACTGAACCCACCACCTATTATATTGCCACGACACCCAAGTAAAGACACTGATCAAAGGGCAAAGCAGGGCAATAAAGTGAAAAAACTGGGGCCAGAAGGTTTGGGGTTGGTTTATTAAAGCATTGCAATTCTTTTTCCAAAGGTATTTTTCATTTTGTCTTCTGTTACACAGTGGGAGAACAGCTTGTCAGTAGCGGGTACAACCTCCGGTTTTGTTGTCTTGAATAAATATTGTTCAGGATGATGATGAATATTTGTTGGATGACAACTTTTGAATTAATTTTACTTTTTTCTAAGGCACAGTTGTTTGAGAGGACCAGTATGGGATGGGCAGATGCAGACCATCTTCAAGAAAGCATTTCAAAACAGAATGGGAACCACTCAGGGGAAAAATAAAGAATATTTCAGGTGATGTCAGTGAGGTAGAGAAAAATGAAGGTACCCTTGAAACTGATTCCTTTTCATCTAAGCTGGTGGAACTGGAAGCCTTGACATTATCTCTACCAGACGAGAGAAGATCCAGGAGAGCACAACCAGTTCACACTGATGAACCTGGATCTCTGGTGTTCGCTATTCAGTGATCCATACTAATAGTGTCAGACCAAGAAATGTTGTGTCAAGGACTACCCAGGAACATGCTCTTTCTGGATAATGTCTAATACTAGTCCTGCCAAGTCAGCCAGGACAACCAAACTGCCCCTTGTCTTGCCTCCCCCCTCCCCTCGCTGTCATAACGACAAACGCATCCTCTGGATAAAACACAAAGGCAGAAAAAGCGTTTTGTGCATTCAACCCACAAGATATTGTTTTAAAAAAACTAACAAGTCTTTCTCATTTCTCTTGAACAAATCCTTCCAAGAAACACTTCATAAACCAGCTCTTTAAAAAGAAGAGAAAGACAGTAAATGCTTTACAGCAAACATGGAGCAATGCACAGAAAGCAGCATACTACTACCTTGAAATCCAAATGTTTTTGCCAATCACTCTCTCATACTCTTTTATGGTTTATTCCTTTCCTAATAAATACAGGTAGTCAACAATCCTTAAACGCTTTTAATGTAAATCAGCCCTTTTCTGTAGGTGAATATGTTCCTTTTCTAGTAACACAGCAGTCTTTGAAAGAAAAACCTTTGCCTTTAAATGTCTTGTTCCAATTTTTCTCCAACTTCCTCTCCTCTCTCATTGCTTTCTCCATGGAAACTGGAAAGAGGAAGGGAGGAACTTCCAAGGTAAGACAACCCCAAATGCAAACATGTAATGAAAATCTTCAAGCAAGAACCTATTTTCAAAACCTGTCGCATGAAAATTATCTGGGCATTTTCCAGATTATTAATAAAAAATTAATCTCTTCAGTGTTTTCCCCAGGACTGTCATCAACAAGTAGACTTAACTCTCACAATCTGGATCTGTAACCCATTTTCTGAAACACATAAGCCAAAACATAATATTGCTCCAATCTGGAATCCTGTTCTGACATAATATGAAAATTAGACTCTGAAAATTTTGGCTGCACTTCTGTTTTTTTTTTTACTTCCAACTGCTCACAATATACCAAGACACAAAGCCATAACTCAGGTGTAACTGGAAAGTACAACCCCACAGCGGCAGATTGGGAGCTCTTCTGAACTATGAGGAGGCAACATCTCTCCAGCCGCATCCTGTGCCACAGCCCCAAGCAGGGAGGGTGGGAGCCATCCTCTGCATGCTACTGGGGCACGAGCAGCTCTGAGCTTGGTGTCACCAAACGCCCGGGCAGCGCCGGAACTGCCATCAATGTCATTTTAACAAACACTCCTGGACGTGTTACTGAACCTTTGCCTGGACTCAGAAGGAGAAACCCATGGGACCAGCTCCCTTGGCGCCTGGGACGACCTTGCACTTGCTTCTCTGGAAAGCCTACAATCATTTTCCCTGGAAGGACGAGGGGCTGTGCCAGTTCGCCTGCAGTTTGTTACAGCTAAAAATGATAAGATGCTTCCAAAGTGTTGCATTACAATAGCTAGGCCTTCAGTTTACGGATTTATCTTCCTTTGCCCTAGATAAAACTCCATTCCTGGGACAAATTAGGTCTGCTTGTCATTCAACACTCTACCTAATGGTCTCAGCTCTGCGTTTCTGCAGTTATTGAAGCTGAGGCATTCCACAAATAGTTTTCATGGATTTGAGAAATGAGCCAAAAACCTAGTTTTATTTTATCAAGAATGAGAACAGGGCAAGTTAATGATGAAATTCAAATTATCAGGACCCTTAAATCTTAAACAACAGGCTTAAATGCAGGATGATAACATTGTTATAGGAGTACATAACACAACCTGGCGATCTATAAACAGCAAGTGCATCCTGAGAAAGGCTGACTACTGACACCATGTTAGTGTATGAGCTCGAAAGTCTTGTTATCAGGATCATCACACGGTTTTCAGATGGCCAATACTCAGTTTCGGCATGAATCCATCGGACGTTGAAATTGCAGAGCCAACTCAAGGCACGGGTGACATTTTAGTAAGTTATACAAAAAGCTCAGTCATTTCCCACGGACACAGCTTGAAGAAGGAGGTACAGTGAGCCCTGAGCACCTGCAGTCTGTGGTGACCACCAAGCAACTTCATTGCACATCTTGCTTTTCTGTGTAGGATGAAGACCAGACCTCACCTCTCCTGGCAACAAGAAGATCATTATACCCAGGTGAGCATAAAGCCCATAAACTGGGTTATTCACTGGACTAACTTGATTTCTTCATTTTGATAACTGGTGGTGGCTGGGCCCACTGGGACTCACACAAAGCCTGCTGAAGGCATGGAAATAGTCTCCATTATTTCAGTGGGCTTTCAATACAGTCTAAGATACAGGCAAAACATACAGGCTCTCTAGATTAAAGATGCTTTACAGAATCACAGAATCACAGAATCGCTCGGTTGGAAAAGCCCTCTGAGATCATCACGTCCAACCGTTCCTGTCTACCCCCTAAACCATATCCCTAAGTACCTCATCTACCCGCTCTTTAAACACATCCAGGGATGGTGACTCCACCACCTCCCTGGGCAGCCTGTGCCAGCTTCTGACGACCCTCTCAGTAAAGAACTTCCTCCTTATCTCTAACCTGAACCTCCCTTGGCACAGCTTGGTGCCGTTTCCCCTTGTTCTATCCCCCATCACCTGGGAGAAGAGACCAGCACCCACCTCTCCACAACCTCCCTTGAGGCAGTTGTAGGTGGTGATGAGGTCTCCCCTCAGCCTTCTCTTCTCCAGGCTAAACAAGCCCAGTTCCCTCAGCCGCTCCTCATCAGGCTTGTTCTCCAGAGCCCTCCCCATCCTTGTGGCTCTTCTCTGAACACGCTCCAGATTATAAGTGGCAGGTATGACTCTTGAATTGTACTGTTAACCCTAAAAAGAGCAGGCAATAAGTATGCAACCGGTAGGATCCAGCCTGAAGAAAACTGTCTATAAAGTAAGCAGTGTGGCTGCAGGTCTCTGACATACCAAGACCAGCAATGAGAGAGGAGAAATCATCTTCTGGACAAGAGAGTGGCTGAGGACAGAAGAGGACAAACAACAGCTGCAGACCACAGGTACAGTTTTCGGGAAGGGTTGAAGGAGAAAAAAATCTCAGCCTTGGCTTTTCAATTTCCTTCTTAAAATAGCGCCCATAGGAATACAAGGAAACACAGGACCAGGTAGTTCCATGCTGGCATGAATCTGCTTTACAGAATTGACCTTAAAAATAACGCACCACCTCTAAACCAACCACAGGAGGTAACTGATGCAAGATATCCCCAGACCCAAAACTCTAGATGTATCTGTTCCAAATGTTTAAATTAAGGCCTTGACATCAGAGTTATGGAACAAAATGCAAGATGAATTGTTCTGCACCCTACTTTTTCCTCACCGAGGCTTCAGGTTATTAGGCAACTTCTTAACTGTCCTGGGTAAGAAAAAATATTCTCTGGTAGCAGATGATTTTCTGGTTTTGCACTAACAGATTTTTTTTTGCATTTTAATGTATCTGAACACACTGACCTCAGTCCCCTTTGAGAGTGTCAGACAGAATACAGAAGTTAAAGCTGCTGATCTAATCAGATGTCTTCACTTGTAGAGAAGATTTTTCAAAAGGAGAGAAATAAACTATGACTTCTTTGAGGGGGGGAAATTCTGAAGAAAAGGCTGACTATCTTTAACTCAGAATACTTTCTCTTCAGTATCATTTTGACTCTCTGCCCAGAAACTCCAACGTAAGCTTCCTGACTGCAAAAGTCACAAGAGAATGAAGTGTTTGCAGGAGGCTGCAGAAGCAGGAGAGATGTTTCCCACTCCACTTTTGGGTCACAGTCTAACTGAATAAACTCAGCCTCTTAAAGTTTTATTAAGTTTAAGTAAGGATTTATACATTTGGAAAAAGGTGCTTGGAAACAAAATTTAAGAAAAAAACAGAGAGACAGGAATGAGGAATGTAATATAACCACAGAGGTGTAATATAAAGCAGAGGTGTTTCCCTCTTTCACTGTTCTTAATTAAAATATAAAAAAAAACCCCAAACCTAAACCTGAAACTGAGAAGCATTTGTTTAGTCCTCCACTATCATCAGTGCTGATGGCTCTGGGAC
>NW_010192961.1:8263-23194 GCF_000695765.1 Mesitornis unicolor | reverse complement strand
AGCAGGAATTTGGGGGGCTTGCTCACACCCTCCCATTTCAAGCAACTTACCCTGTCTAAGCTGTGCTTCCCAACCCCAACACAGGCAGCATCTCTCCAGAGCGGTCCTGTCCTTGTCCCTGTCCCTGTCCCCATGCCCATCCCCATCCCTGGGTGCCAAAGGAGCTGTCCTCTGACCTGGTGCCCAAGCTCCTGCTTTGGTCTAGAAATAACTTTTCCTGCACTTTTCCTCCCAGCACTTTTCCGTCTCTTCTGTGCACCCCTATGGCTAAGACTCGGTCCCAGAAGGACTCTGCCCTCTCCTCCCAAACGCTGAGGGAATCAACAAGACAGGTGCTGAGAGACTGCACGTTTCCCAAACCTCCTTGGGAGGCTGGAGAGAAACTCCTCTGTAACACCTCAAGCCAACAGTTATTTCCATTTATTTTCAGTTCTGGTCCTTTCCACTCCAGGATGAGTTTTGCTCTAAAGGCATCTCAGCATCTTGCAGATGGCTACTGAAAATGTTCCGTCTCCCATGACTCGTGCTGGGGGAATTTAGGAAGCTACCATACATGGATAAATACTCCCAATCACCACTGTCCTTGCAGCAATGTTTGACATCCTCAGCTACTTCCCAGTTCACTACAGTGACCTAAACCAATGGCTCTGAACTGAGGCAAGTGTTGGACAGGTTCAGTTTTATTCTGCAGCTCCCATAAACATTCAAGGGACAAGCAGGCACTAAATAACCTTATAAACAGCCCCCAAAGAGCCCCCACACTCCTCAGAATGAGAGTCACAGCCTTCTACAGGTCTCCATCACCACATGGGATGGAGCTGAATTCCTGGTCTCCACATAAGAGTTGAGTTTTATGACTCCATTCCTGATCTTTTGTTTCTTTCTATGTGATATTGTGTTAACGGTACCAGTTCCAAGGACTTACCAACCTCTAAAGAGCTTGGTGAGCAGCTGGATATCATGGAAGAATGGACACATCTTCTAAAAATACTGTGACACTCTTGTCTCCCAAGATTAGCATGGGTACCTGGCCTGAAGTTGAAGTGATGATACATCTCACTTGGGATATTTATAGGTTTTTCTGCACTTGCAGGCCAATTGTTCCTTGTCACCTGATGAGCCCTGCAATGCACTCTCAGCAGACGACAAATCCCTGTGCCTACATTTAATGTCTCAAGAGAAAGGTCCCATGGGGGATGTTGCATGTGTAATATTTAAGCCAGGCTTAGCCATTCGGTAACCAAATGGCAAAGACTCGCTATGGCAGACAGTTTATCATACTTGCAAAAAACACACAGAATAAACTTTGGAATTACCACAACTGGCAAAAGTTGACCTGAATAGGGAGTTTATTTTAGGTTTTAATTTTCTATTTTGTTCTCCTTGCAATTAAAAATAAATAGTATAAAGCTGGTTTATAAAAACACCACCAAACAAAAACTCTCTTTACCCAAATTAAACACAACAACCCATGAGAGGAAAATACTCCACAGCATTTAGAGTTCTGCAGGGACTAGTATACATATAAGGATTTTAATTTTCCACGGCCTCTAAGTGTTATAATCTCTATCAACTGTGTGCACTCTGGGACCATGACTACCACCAATGCTTGAACTCTGATTGGTTGTTGGCTTTTCTCTCCTTTCTTTAATGCTGTTTGTAAATTCACATTTGATCCAACAATCTGCAGCGATAAAGAAGTTTTTACAGTAATCTGTTCCTCTCAAGTCCAACCCACGGGCCTGCTACAGGACATTGTGTCAACAAGTCCCAGATGTCTGTGCATCAACGTAACCAGCGTGAACGGCCACAACTCGTCTTGGGGACAAAGGCTTTATTGCTGGAGAAATCACACTGATAGAGACTAAAAGATGACTCAGGACATTCAGATGCCAGGACTGTTGTCATGAATTTACTACCTAGTCCTTTCTTACCATCACACCTTGCAAGAGTTATTTCTCCACAATCATTACATGTTTATCTCATGTGCTGTGCCTCGACACTACAGGAACAGTTACAATCACTGACTTCTCCAGGACTCTCTAAAGTCATGAACTCTCTACCTTTTCCAACTCTCACACCTCACCCTTTAGAGATGTATTCCTACCCGAGTTGATTTCTCCCTTTACTTTTCAGTGCAAGGCTATCCAGTACGAAAAGCTCCAGCAGCTCTGGTATTACATAGACTGTTTTAGGACTGCCATGTTAACCAGCCCTTTCTGTCCTGTTTAGTCACGCCGAAACAATGATTCACTCTCTAGGACTGGATTAACTGAGACAGTCTCAATTCTCTCTTGAGGTCACACAGTTATCCTTGATTTGCATTTGCTAATGGTAAACCACTATATCCATTAGACTTCCATTGGCAAAACATACACAATAGTGTGACAGCCAAAGTTCATACAGGTCCCCTGCAAGTCACTGCACCTGAGACAGGAACCTGGGAACATTTATCAAAAGGAGAAGTAGGGGATGACAGTCAAAGACCAAGTTTCCATAGAATTAAAGGGAAAGGAGAAAGAGGAACCTAGGCATTAAATCTGAATCTCAGAGTTTGCCATGAGCTGCCACACTGGTCTGGAAAGCAGATTTCTGTTCCACTGAGATTTTTTTTTAATAGCATTGGATAACTAAGATAAACAAGAGACTGAAGGGCTGCCTGAGACACATACAAAATTATTGAATTATGACATGTTTGAGACGTTATTTACTTTATAGAGCATTTACATAAGGTTCACTTCCTGTTCATATATAAACTCAAATATTACGAAGATTTTTTTTCCCCTCTTAATGAGAGGACTACATTCAACAACCCCAAAAACATCCATAATTAACCTTTTTTCAGGCACATTCCTAGGAAAGTTTTTCAGGCAGTCCCTTCCCCAGAGCCCAAGCAATACCAAGGAAACCCCACTCTCTCACCAGGCGAGCGGGGCATGTGTGGAAAAAAACTACAGGGCATCAAAACGAAGAGGGCAAAGATGACCCCTGAGACCAAAGCTTTACTCATTGCTGTGCTATAGGCACCTTATGTCAGGCTCTTAATCTCTCTGTATCTCAGTTCACCTCAGTTTTATTGGATACAGATCACTATATGCAGTGTAGAAATTTTAGATCAGGGTTTTGGTAGGAGACACTTCCTGACTCCACAAGGGATATCACTATTTAAGCAGTTCATTTCTCTCAATTAGCTAGCCCATTTGCAATGCTTTTGCTTACCTGAGAAGTGTCATGGTTGAATATGACAGCATTCAGGTCTCCACAGTTATAATGCTTGATGAGATCTTCAGTGGTATACGGGGCCTGCAAGCTACCTGCTCGGAGGCTCTCATGTTGGAGCAGAGTTTGGTTCAGAGCAAACAGCACCTGTAGAAACACAGACAAAAGAGGAGTTAAAGATATTAGGAATCAAAGCAGCAAAGCTGAAAAGGCCAAACTTTGAAAAACTCTCTTGCACCTGAAGTCTGTTGACCCATCCTGGCCCACAGTAACAAGGGCTGGTCTTTAGGCATTCCCAATTGGAAAGTGCACCAGATGCAAAGTCCTCTACTAGTAGAAGACCTTATTATCAGACCTTTAATATTCCTTATAAAGTATAACTTCACAACACATACATATCTTGCACAGATATCATGGTCTCACGACTTTCAGGCCACCTCTGCTGACTACTTGGCTACGTGAGAGACACTGAAATGAGAAAGCCCTGAAATTAGAAAACTTATCCCTCTGACTGTTCCCTGTGAACTAGCTTAAATCCAAAGCCTAAACTCAGTCAGAAGGTTTTTGATAAAGACAAAAATCTTCCAAACTGCTGAAGTCACAGTTGTGCTGGGACCTTCTGGATACTTCCAGTAGCAGAAACTTTAGGATATTCATCATTACTCTCCCTCCTTTAGCCCTTGCTCCTTCACCCATCCTTTTGCAAAGCGAACAGAGCTACTGAACTGCAGCACTGGCCCAGTGGACGAATTGTGTTCCCATCCCGAACCTGAAAATACCAAGAAAGCAGCTGCATTCTTTGCTATCTAAATTTAGATAACTAGAAAAAAAAATGTCCTTAAAGATGGTATTTTTTTCCTTCCATTACCAAAAAGGCTACTAAAATCCTCATGAATCACAAGAAATCTTTTTTATATTTGTGACAGACTGTGGGAGTAATTTGTACTGCTACTGAACCACCAAGTCTGGGCTTTTCATGTTCAGATTTCCAAGAACCTTCCAAAGAAGCTTGATTAAAAGTAGATGACCAAATGAGAAGAACAGCAGTTAAGACAGTCTCTCACTAATAATATAAACAAGCAAACACACTTTTCCTACAATAAAGTTATATGTAGTGACTGCAAATTCAGAGTCCTGAAAAATTACATTGATGAGTCATTTTTCATGAAAAGACTCCTGCATCCCCTGGCCTCACATTTCACCACATTTTCAGCTTTATTTATAACAGCAGCACTCTATCCACCCCAAAGCAAAACCATCATCTCCAAATCTGGGTAAAGTAACCCATGCTGAGCTCCGGCTGGCTCAGCCAGGCTGCAGTCTGTGACACATATTCTTACTTATCTTGTTAACTTTAAGCAACTGAACCCACTCTAAGGATTGAACTTCAGAGGAGTTTAAAATTAACAATGTATTTGCAGGATGAAAGTTCTTATTAGTTTAAAATTATGATCTCCATTGAAGATTATCTGAAGGAAAGGAAGCAATCAATTGGATTTACTCCTGCAAAACCTCAGGTATATAACAAATATGACTGGAGATTTTAAAATAATAATAACAACATCATCATCATCTCCAGAGCAATAACAGCATCTTAATAGAAAGCAAATGTTGTATTTTAATTTACTTTTTAAAAATATAAAGATGGTCTTTCAACTGTTATACTTTCAACCTGCTATACCTCAATTCAGCAATCGGTTCCCCATTAAGATCCAAGCCTAAAAGATTTCCTTGTCCAGATCTAAGCTTTTCTTCAGGCTTTTCTACAAAGAGATCAATCTTTCCCAGGACCACAGCCTGAAGTTAAGCATCTTCCTAACTTAGTTTTTCCCTAATCTAAAAAATCTGCAAAAAATACAGTTTGAAAAATTTCTAACCTTTGAAAAGATCTGAGCTTTTTCTTCTTTCCCCTAAGGGCTACAGCTCGAAGAGGAAATGGTTCATCCCAGGATTTCCTGGGGATTCTAAACATTTTGGCTAATAAAAATAAAAGCTTAGAAAAACGTTGACAGGAAAACTGAGAGCAGAGGTTTTGCCGAAATGCTTTTAGTAAAATCCTTCTCATTTTAAACAATGGATGTAGCCGGATTTTTATATACAAAAATATGTATACACACAGGCACACACATATACAAACCACCAACAAACCCTGAGGATAAGACAGTGTGTTTTACGATAGACTATTAAGAAGGCGATAAACAAATGCTTACTTTACTCCCAATGCCTTTTTCTTTTTTAAAAATTTTATTCTGGCTTCCTGGGGAAACCAGTCCTGTGCATTAATGCTCTGGTTTTGTCTGTTTCCTCCTAATAAATTTGGAACCTATTAGCTGATTTCAGTCACATTTGCAGAGAGTTCGAAGACTTAAAGAAAACTGCCTAGATGTTCCTTGAAAATAAGCACCAGGCTGCAGAAAAGTCCACAGTCCAGTTCACTTCTTATAGACACCAAAGACTTCACGTGAGAAAGAATGAGTTATCTGGAGTCTACCACAGCAGATGGACCCCCATGCACTGGACCCCAAATTTCAACAGTGTCAGGATGTTCATGTCCCTGCTCTTTGCCCCTAAGCAGTTTTGGGACCCAGAGGTGATGCTGGCCACCAGCTGAACTCCAGCATGCTGCTACCAATGCCGGGGAGCTCACCGTGTGGTTCAAACTGCTGCCCAAAAAGCAACTCAAGAGATTTTATTTTAGAAGGGAAGTTAAAATTAGAAACTCAAACACTTGAATAGGCTAAAGGAAAACTGTAACCACTTCAACAGATTTCGAGAGAAGTCTTGCTTCATCAAGCCATAACCACCATGGTTTTTGGTCAGGCGGCTCCAAACAAACTTAAAGAGAAGCAGGGTCTCATCTCAGCCGCCTGCTTGTTGGCTGGATTTGTAGACCATTTCCTTCAGAGTCAGGCTAAAACCAACTTAAAACCTGAATTTATTTTTCTTTACTGTTGAGATAATGCCACAAAAACAATGCTGTTTCCTCTCCTTCTCTCTATCTTAATATCAGTGACCCCACGGCCTCCAGACTAAACCACTATCTGAGTTAAATCTCCCAGAGGTGCCTGAGATTACTGAACTACTGATGACTTCAAAATAAACACACTTAGACTGACTGCCTATGCACAGTCCCACCTAATAAATACAGCAGACAGCATTTGTTCTGGGAAGTGATGGAAAGTTATGACTTCAGCTTTGAGGAAGTGCATTTTTAGTCACACACTTTATGGTCCTCACACCGATGTGCTTTGAAGGCCACTTCTGCATGGCTTTCGTTTCTGGCCCCTGTTTGCAACCAATCAACCCTGGACAACAGAAAGGGGTTTTCACCCCGCCAGGAGAAAACCTTTTTATTTAAGTGGTGTCATTCTCCTGTGCAAAGCAGCAACCCAACAGCCAGAATTTATCTGGGTGTTTGGAGACACCAGCTCAGCTGTTAGGGCAGATCTATGAGTCCTGTTTTAGGACTTAAGGGAGTGGGTACCACTGATCCTACAGAGCTCCAAGAATCATTGGTCTAGACCTTTAAGAGCTCTTTTTCATAGCTTATGGCCATCTCAAGGCTAAGGGGACCGGACCAGTCATTTCTGCCATGGGGAAGGCCAGGGGATGCAGCAGAGCTGTGACAGAGGGACAGCTGTTTCATCACTGTGACTGCAACTGAGGGATCCTCAGGAAGGGGGAGGTCTACAGAAACCTAAATCTAATTTCTGGTTGAACAAGACTGGGCCATTTCTTACATTCATGCCAACCGTTCTCATCATCATCCAACAGTATCTATGCTGCTGCCTCACTTTAACTTTGCTCTTTTGTCTCTATGATCTTGGGCACTTCAGTTGCAACCAAGTCTGCAGAGACCAGCCTTTGCAACCTTTATGAATAGGAAGGAGAAGAGAATGGGGCTTAGGAACACTTGAGGCTCTCCACCAGAAACCATGTTCTCCATTGTATTTGGTTTTGAGAGCAACGGTAGATAAAAATCCCACTTGTTCCAAGGTACTCTGCAAACCTTCACCTATGTTTTATTGTGCCATAAGTCTGCAGTTTCAGACTGGGTGTCTGAAGGCTCCCAGAGACCAGCAACATGTTAGTGCTGTATGTGATAGCTAAAGAGAAGAAACGGCCTTTGTACATCGCTGAACATCAGCTCAAGAATGCAGAGTTAGCTGTATCCTTTCAGCTCTGTATTTTTAATACTTTTGCATAGGTGAGTGAGTCGACTTCGGTTGATTATCTTGAATGCTCAAAAACTCTGATGGCAGCTCGACCCTGTGCCTGTCACCTTGTCTAGCAGGCAATACTATGGATTTCTGACCAAGTGGAAAGGTTGCCAGGGCCACCTCTTCAATTTGTCTAAGGTGAGGCACTGGCACAGGTTGCCCAGGGAAGTTGTGGATGCCCCCTCCCTGGAAGTGTTCAAGGCCAGGTTGGACGGGGCATTGGGCAGCCTTGTCTGGTGGGAGGTGTCCCTGCCCATGGCAGGGGTTGGACTGGATGAGCTTTAAGGTCCTTTCCAACCCAAACCATTCCATGGTTCTATGATTCTGTGAAGGTCCCAAATGGTCCCACAATGGAAGAACAGCTTCATGGGGGCACCTAAGAGGCCATTCTAAAATAAGACAAAGAAAACCTTATTACTAGGTAAAATACAGGTTGCAAGCTTTCTTATGAAGTATCTTGTTAATAAAATAGAGAACAAATTCAGGAATTACAATAGAAGAAACAAATTTTGTGTCAAGTTGAAGAGAAATAGACTTGTGTTTTTCTGGAGTGTTTGCTATACAGGAGATCTGAGAACAAAAGGCAACCCTGAGAAAACCCTCAGTCCAAACTTTGGTGCTCAGATGAATTTCCCTGTTAGGTGAAGGGGGAGAAATTACTTTTCAGTTCTAAACTTACTAAGGCTGAAGTACAAACACTGCACTCACAGGACTCCAGTAGCTGGAGTTACAGGATGACCCCTGCATAGAACCAGATTAATAACAATACCACAAAAACAAGTACTTAAATTTCCTACTATGATGTCAGCTCTTGAGCAGGCAACTATTGTTTTCCCTTGCTCTCTCTTCTGGACACGTGCCACCACAATGCAAATATTAAATAAGCATTACTGGAAGTCTTTGAGTGACTGTATCCTGTCAGTACCCAAACTGAAACTCCAGAAAAGAAATGCCCACTCTCCTGCCTGGTTCAAAACAAACCACAGCATAAATATTGAGACATACAATTCTTCAGAGGTTCTTATTTTGCTGTTATCCTTCTCTGTACTGAAATAGAAAATCAAATATACAAGTCCAGGTCAAAATTGTGGCTTGTGGAGGGAAGAAAAAAAAAGAAAAGAAATAAAAACCTAAGTCCCTGATTTTCCAGATTAATGAAAAGCAATAAAAGTGTTTGCCCAAATCTGTTCAGTTCCATTGGTTTCCAGAAGACGGGTTTCCCCTTTCCTTGCATCTCTCGCACTGTTGCTAGGAATTAGTGAGCTGTGAAACTCACCTAATGAGGTCAGCATCAGGAAATAGCTTCAAAAAAACAGGTCCTGGGGGATCTACTAAAGGACTCCCCCAGTGTCCAAACGAAATCCTGGATGCATCGGCACATTGTACAGCCAGGGCTGCGGGAGGAACGCTCCCGACTTTGTTGTTGTTGTTCCTATAAAGGGACAGCTAAGGAAAGTGAAACTATTAACTCATCCACTGGAATTTCTGCTCACAAAACCGTGCCCCCTGTTAAAGCTCCTCATAAAAGCCTTTCAGCTAGTTGTTTCCATATGTTCCCCAAACCCACAGTTATTGCTTCTGAAAGGCAGGAGTAGTTAACAGTCTGCGGCTTGGCACTGACCAGGGAGACCCAAGGACCTTGCTTTTCCCCCTCCCTTTCAAACTGCTAATTAACCAGCTTAATAAAACAGTTTGAGTCTGACCAAGGCACTTGGAGAAACTCCTAACCACCACCTTTCCTACCAGCTTAGCTACGATGGTGACTCGCAGGCATGGAGAAACCCCTAACCACCACCTCTCCTACCAGCTTAGCCACAGTGGTGACACACAGGCATGGCCTGGTCCCGAGCAGTGATGCTACTGATATGCAGCCCTGGGACTAAGAATGGTTTTCTTGATGCCGAGGAAGCTGTAGGGAGGTTTGGGCTCCAGCCTTCAGTCCTGCACACTCAAAGCTACTGCTGAAGTTGACTTCCGACAGCTGCACTTTAGCCCCCCGACTTTTCTCTCTGTGCAAAGTTCCCATGATGAACTTGAATGTGAAAAAGGCAATGATTTTAAAATTTTCTTTGTGTTTTGGTTGAATAAAGGCATTTGAAAACAACAGAAGCAGTTCCTAGACAGAAAACACTGCAATGTGCATGAGAACCCTGTTTCCTCAGCCCCAAGATCCCCAGGCCAGAGAAGGACTCTCCTGGTTGATAACAGCTCCCATGCATTCTCTGGGCTGATCCTACCATGCTATCGCTTCTGCACCAGTTCCCAGCTTCAGCAGGGCTGGGCCAGCTGCATCTTTGACCCAGAGCCTGGCGAGCAGTTATTTGAGGTTTGGGTGGGTTATGGGGTGAGCTAGCTACAGTTTGTGCTCTTAGACATCAGTCAGCCCTTGCACAAAGCCACTGAAACAACAAATCAAGGCCATGGAGTAAAAATGTAATCTCAGTTAATTTCAGTCTTCTCAGAACTTTGGAAACATTGTATCATTCTATAAATTCCACAACCACCTTTAATAGGTCAAAACACCACAAAACAAGGTCTTAAATATGTAAACTGGAGTTAGGAGCAGCTGTACCACAGACACTATTGGAAGAAGGATGAGATCTGAAACCTTTTCTTCTAAGTGTAGTGAAATGTGTTACTTTCTAAAGGTACTTATAAATCACATTAATTCAAAAAGAGCTTTGATATGGAATTTCTACCCTTCCTTTTTTGTGAGCCACCACATCATGGTGGATGTTTTAGTCTCTGTGTCCTGACCGCACCATCGGCATGGTCTCTTTTGCCAATAACTCAGCTCGGTGTCCAACCAGTAATGGCATAAGTGAGCAGTAACTGCAGAGATCACTCTCTGCTTTGCTCAATGCCCAAATTCATGCTTAGGCAAATAAATTAAGAAATAATGGGAGGAAGAATTGGCAACTTAATAAAAACTCACACACTGGAAGGGACAGAATTACCTCTGTTAAATTTGCAACCTAAATGTATAACTGTTGTGGATTTTGTGTGCAGGATTCACTTGCATCCAGTACGTTTGCAGTGGTGCAGTTTCACAGTTATATTGAGCTCAGTGGCTTAATTTTGATGACTAAACCTACCTAAAAGGCTAAGTATTTGCAACAAAAGAGTTACACTCTAAGCCGTCTGATTCTGCAAGTGTTTTTCTGGTTGAAGTGCAACAAGTTCCAGTAACCAACACCTTGACCAGCAGTGATGGCTTGCAGATCCAAGTGCCACCAGTTATGGACTGCAGTCTTAGATCTCGTAAACAAAACGGTTAACAGACAGTAAAATCAATTCCTACCCCTGTGGGTACCTCATCACTTACTAGACAGTAGCAACTCCCTATATTCAGATACTCAAATGCTGCCTCAATGTCAGGACTCCCTCCCTGCAAGGTAACGAAAGAGTTTTGTGGGCACCACAAGTTTCTGAGAAGGTTTGCAGAGGAGAGCGGCACTCCAGGAGAGGTGCTGTGGGGCTGTAACATGTGGCTTCGAAGGTGTCTTTGAAACAAGAGCAGTCATCCCAGATAAGTCCAACACCTCCCATCACCCAGTAACAGATACTTTGGGAAGGAATGTAAGAAATGAGTTGAGCAGAGGGTTAGCCTTCTTCAGAAAACACTTCCCATCTTTTAGGAATCTGCCAGTTGGGGAGCTTGTGGTTGAAAATACCTCTTCTCCTATCGTTCCTTCCCACCCACCTCCCTGCTCCCCATGCCCTTACCTCAAAATGATGCCTGCTCTCAGTTGCACCATTCCATTTAGAAGTAGCCAGCTGCCTGATCTACAGGCAGAGAAGGTCACAGCCTGCTACTTCGCTCAGCAACTGCAGTCCCCAGAGTGATGCCTGGCAGGATGCCCGAAGGGCAGTGCCCACGATCGCTTTCCTCCACCTTAAATGGGCACATTGTCCTCACTCTTGGGATCATCACCTTCAAAGGGGGCACATGAAATCCTTCCCAAGAACCTGAAACCATGTCTGCACTCCTGACTTGCAAGTAAAATTGTTACCGGGCCCATCTGGGGTTTCAATTTTACTTTTTTTTGTCTCCACTGTAAGGGGAGGAATGTGGGAACATGCCCCGCGTGGAGAGTGCCAGTCAGCGCAGTGACGAGTGAGCTGCAATGAAAGGGGCACCCTCACGGCATAAAATAAAGCTCTGGAGAGTTTGAGGAACTCCTGGTTTCAGGCATTTGGCCTGAGGTAGTTTTTTAAAAAGCCTAGTTTCATGATATGCTATGCATCCACCCACTGAAAAATGCAACCTGTCCTGGGTGCATTTAATTTGGGGTTTTATTCATATTACTGCTTAATTTTGAACTGTTTCTTTTTAATTACCAGCTGAAGCTACACAGTAAAATGGACTAGCCCCACAGGCATGTTTTTCTTTCTATTATATTACAGCAAGGCAGGAGATTAACTCCTTCAGCCATCCCAGCTTAACACCTCGCGATGCCAGCACGTCCCCTTTCCAGACTGCGGCTCCTGCAGCAAGAATGGCTGGAGGGGCCATAAAGATCTATGCACCCAGAATTTCCAACTCCCAGCCCTGGGTATCCACACAAACAGGTGCCGATCGCCCCATACATCAGCGTGCCGGAGCGTAAATCACAGCCCACTGTGACAGCAAACACTTTCCCGAAAGCCAGATGGAGCTGCAACCTCTGGCCAAGGACAAGCAGTTTGGGGTGACAATTGTCTCGGGTTTCCAGTCTCCACGTGAACGCAACCGAGTCGGCAGTGGTAGAAAAGGGAACCTTTCCTATGCCTGAAGGTGACTGCGTCCTTGTGAGGTCAGCAGGGAAAGAAAAAAACAAACAAAAAAAGGCAAGATTTGGAACAGCACGAGAAAAGGAAACCTACAAGAGGAACCAGAGAGCTGAACTCATTAGGGCTAAGTGCTTGTTTTGGTGGTGGGTTTTTGTTGGGTTTTATTGGGTTGGTTTGCTGGGGTTTTTTTTACTATGCAAAATGTTCTTGCTATTGGGGAAAACAGTGAACAAGCATGGGGTGCCCCATGTCTGTTAATAAACACAGGGCTTGACCTTCCAGTCTGCTCACTTCAGCTCTTCCTCACCTGGAGAAAAACCCACATCATTAATCAGGACAGCTGATGGGATCCCACCTGTGCCAGCTGTCACGAGGCACAGCAATCCCCGAGGGCCTCACCAGAGCAAGGTCTTTCCTGCTGGAAATCCATAGTTAGCCTCAGGATCAGATCTTGCAAAGTTTGGAATCTGGGGAGTGCCGTCAGTGGCTCCAGCCTTTTGTGCTTTGCTGTGGCAGCTCTGGGAGAGGGAGCCCGCACAAGGGACGTGTAGGGCACTGCCCACCGCACCAGCAGCTGGAGCAAAAGGGCTCACTTCCTAAAACGCATCAGAGGAAAAAGCCAAACAGCGTGATTTTTGTGGATAGAGATGCTGCATTGGCCCAAAAGTCCCTAGGCCCAGAACGATTGGTTCACCCTGGTCCTCCTGCTGACAGCAAGGGTTTTTGGGTGCAGAAGCAGTGTGCAAGTAAACAGCCCATGCCCTAGGCCACCTTCTCCTTCAGCACAAAGCCAGCGCAAGGGGAGCCTGTCTGGAAAACAACTAGGCAGTGACATTACAGTCCTGGGCAACAACAGATGGCCACAAAAATCCTGCAGACAACTGCTTGGAGGCGCATTTTATCAAAGCCTGGGAAAGGGCAGCGAAGGTGATCAATCATAATTCACCAGGAAGACAAGCAGGCGCTTTGCAGGAGGGCAAGGCTGGAGATACACCATCATGCTCCTCAAAGGTGGCCTGCTGGGGTCCATCCACAGGCCAACAGCCCGCTGCCAAAAATGGACCCTTTAAAATGCTCTCATTGATCCATACACTGTGGCTGACACGTGGTTTTTAACACAGAGCTGCAACGCTTGCTGCAAGCAACCACTCGTCTCCTCCCCAGATTCTCTGTCCAAGGGGACGGACAGGGAAGGCTGCAGACACAGCCAGGAATTTAATGAGAAATAAATGCAGCAGCTCCTGCTTCAGCTGCAAAGGGCAAATGTAGAGGCAGAGATGCCCAAGACAAAGAAATGTCACTTTGGAGCTTGGGGCACAGGGGCAAGAGGAGGCATCAGATCATGCGCAGCTGCCGTTACGGCTCGGAGAGTGCTGGATACTCCCGGCATAGCGTTACAGCCCTGTTGCAGTCTGCAGGATTTTTGCCTGGAAGGAGCAAGTTACATAAAAAATATTCAATATTCAGTTAGCCAAGGAAAGAAGGTGACCTCCCCATCAAATCACAGCGGCTCAAATTTCTAATTATCATCTACTTGTAGCCAAGTGGAGGCCAAGAATAATTGCTTACTATTCACTGAGTTATTTACATCAATAATTCAGCAAATAAATTCAGCTAACAAATAGCTTCAAGGAAACTGCAATCTATTCACAGTCAAGTTGCCAAGATAGAATAAATTTCTAAAATTAATTATTTGTAACAAACTGCCCTGTTAGCTTTCAAGGTTAGAATGATAAATTCAGACACTTTATTTTCTACTATATGTTGGGTTCCCTTGATGTAAATCTGTTTATGAATTAGGGGAGGTTATCTTTCAAGAGACAGCTATAACTGCTATATTTTCATTATCATTGGGACTAAAAGATCATATTGCTTGAACATTTGAAAGTTTAGGCTAAACAGTCTCCACTTCAGTCAGAGAAAGCCTGTGAAACCAGCTACCGAAGAGGATAGGCTGCTGAGGAACCAAGAAGAGTGTTCACAGATTTTTGCTCTCCTGGCAAGAGCCAAGAATGAGATGCTGCTGTAAAACATTTACATGAATTGGCAAATTCTGAAGAAAACACTTCATTCAAGTAAAATCTTATTTTTCTTTTTTTTTCTTCTAACTAGGAAGAAAGGATCTAGAATAATATTCTTTGCACAGCTTCAAATATTACCGCAGGTGGGATGTTTCCCCACATAAATAAATAATAACAAAAAAGATAATGAATACTGTTTTCAGGCACCATTCTGGTCCACACAAACAGCAGAGAAAACACCTGAAAAAGGGAGAAACCTCAGGTTCACGTTCTGTCCCTTTAACCACATCTCCCCACTCCTTAGATACATTCCCAGAAGCAGAGCCAAAAAACCCCTTTTCCCTCCCTCCTTTTCCTGGCCTGATCAATACCAATGTTCTGTAAATACACCCACTCGTAAGCAAGGACATGCTACCATCCCCTGAAACACTCCATAAATATTCAGCAGGTTGCTCCCTCTACAGCTATGCTTCACCAGGAAGATTCCCAGAAATCCTATGGCCATTGCTTACATTGCACATGGGGACACAGCTCAGACCAGTCCTGCAGACCCCAAGGTGGACAAAAAAAAAGGGAATATCCCAAGCAAAATCTCTTTGCTGTTGCCCTTGAATAATTAATATAAATAAAGAGCAGCATTTTGATCAATCATGATTGTGGTGCTTGAGTTCAGAGCCTTCAACCCACATTTCTACCTC
>NW_010192961.1:0-8232 GCF_000695765.1 Mesitornis unicolor | reverse complement strand
AGGGAAAGACATCCAACAAGGAATCTCAAAACAACAGTGTGGGTACTAGAGCAGAGCACAGAGGTTTGATTTAACTTCCTCAGCCTAACTCCTACGAGCAGGAGGAGTTTCAGGGCCAGGCTCAGCTGGTGTAATTCAGTATCATTCTGATGATTTACATCTGCTGAAACCCTCCCTGCACGCCCTGGAGGAGGAGAAGGGGATGATGCAGAGGGTAGGAAACAGCATCCTCCACAAACCTGTAGGGATCAGCTCATTTTGAAGATAACATCTGTTCCGCATTTCTTCCCTGCTCATGATGTTTCTACCTTCCCTACAGTAGGTGAGAAAGGGAGTAGGTTCAGGTGGTTTTATAGACCAAGTTCTTTGCAGGTATAAGATATTCAGCTTAGTTTGCCCCAATTATGCTTTGCTAATCCACTCGACAAGAAATTTTGCCCCATGTCATATTTTGTACAAGGGCAGTTATGTTTGAGATTTAATTGTTACTCAAATTTTGAGATATAATCATCAAATTCTAAGAAACTTAGCTTGGATTTTGAACAGCAGATGCCCAGGACCACTTAGAAATGAGCTGCAGGTCTGGAATTAGTCAGTAAATGACCCTAAACCACGAATACATCTGAGAAAAATGTCAGGCAGTTAATAAAGAGAGGCAAAATTGAATAGATTGCAGAAGAAGCTGCCCAGGAAACAATCTTTACTGAGCTCTGGTAACCAGAAGTTACTGGATTCAAAGCATTAGGACACAAACATTGCTAAGACAAAGACTTCATGGGGCCTTGTTTAAACTGCAAATTCTGACTCTTTTTTATTGGGGTGGCCTCTCCTCTTTGCTTTTAGGAAGCTAAATTACATTTTAGTTTGCCTGTTTTCATCACATTTTGTTTTGGGCACAATTGACTGAGAGAAAAAGCTCTGCTCTTTCTATGCTGATAGAAATTGAAAAGGGATTAACCAAAAAGCAATAAACTATTCCCTCTGAATTGCAAGCCCTACATTTTCCTATTAGTGTCTACCCACACTAATTTTAAACTTAGCAATGCTGGTTTTCTCCAAACTGTCAGCTGAAATAAGCTGGTTCTGTTCCTCGCAGGCTGCATTTGCCAAAGATCTTTCTGCTTTCAAAACACACTCCCTCCACCAAATATATCAAGATTGTTGCCCTTTTCAGAATTTCCCATAGGTACATGGCGACGTTAAAGAGGGAGTAAAAGTAGCATGGTATTTTTCAAGTGATTATCATGGGAATGCTTTGTACACCAGAATGTCAAAGCAAGGTCAAGCCCTATGTGCAGCACTGAAGGTAGATGGATGAATGTATGAGTCGGTAACTTGCAAAGATTGCAGACATAAGCCATTAAAGAGAGTTTTGAGAGGAGGGGAAGGACTCCTGATGCAAGAAGATAACAGTTCTGCACAAGATCCACAAAAGCTCCTTCAGTTACAACAGGAGTAGCTCAAGGAAAGCAGTCCACGTCTTCTCTTTGGACTTGTCCTAAGAGCACTGGGAATGGCAACGCAGAAGTCCCTGTAGCATCACATGAAGTATCCAGTCCACCCCTAGCCATCCTAAGGCACTTTTGCCACTCTCCTCTCCAATAAATGCAGAAGCAATGGCACCTAAAAGTTTCTGTATGACATTGCAAGCCACCCATTCAGGACTAATTTGAGTCCCCTTGCTCCAGTTGTACTGCACGACCAATTTCCAACTGGTACTGGCAGTTTCCAGAACTGGTCCCACTGCCCACCATGCAGTCTTGGGCACAGTCTGACCCTTTGTATTCACAACTAAGTGCTACCAGATGGATGCATCAGTTCAAAGGCTGGTGGAAACAATTAGGATTACAGGAAGCCACATTTATCCTTCCACCTATGGCACTGAATTAATCACGGCTGATAGGGATCTAAACAGAGCAACGAGGTTTTGCCTTCGTATCCCACTCAAGCCCCTGATTTATATCACTACCTGTCAAGAGATGGCAGAAGATTGCCCAGTAGCTGCTGAATGCTTCTTTCCCACCCTCTCCCTCTCCTGGGGAGGCAAATTGCTCTGTTCAGGATCCCATGAAACCTAACCTCATGTTGACACAAGCATTAGGCCCCAGGACTGTATAACAGGTCACTGACAGAAAGATATAAGATAGAGTTCCAAATTTGGGTGGCCACACACAGGGAGGCATTGGAGTACGAGTACTGCTGGCTCCCAGAGCTACCATACCTGCGAAGGAGACTCAGTGGCTAATGGACACCCACGGGCACAGCACTCTTGCTCCTTGTGTCTTTCAGTGGGTGCAGTGGCTGATGCTGCTTGAGATTTTTATGGGCTTTATATTAGGTTATTTCCTTATTAGGCTTCAAAGGTTGGATTTCATTCTAAACACCGGAAAAATCCCAGGATGGCTGAACAGCTATGACCTTACAGTTCCTGCGATAAAGGAGGGGGCGACAGAACCCATCCACACTGGATGGGACTGGGAGTTGAATGCCCACATGTGAATTTGAATATTTGTGCTGAAATAACTGAAACCTTCAGTGCTCATCTGCCTGTCAGAAGTCCCACATCGAGGACCCAAAGGGGAGTCTCAGTACCTGCGAGCTCAAGTGCTTTCTTTGGAAGCCGATCTCCCGAAATCTGGTTCCTCTTTCTTACAGCTACACACCGATGCCTACATTTCATGTCAGCCATGAAATGGGAATGGATCTGTTACTATATGCTAAGCTTTTCTCCATCCGTGGGAGGCAAAACAAAGACAAACAAGGAGGCTTGAGTCAACACAAGGGTTAATTTAGGAATTGAGCTCACTTAAAATAAAAGTTGTCACCAACCAAAAGGAACAAGTAGCCATTGAAGAGAAAACTGTTGAGATTTATGGGCCCCATTCTAGAGACATAAAAGGGGAGTCAATCATCATTTGAAGTTTATTTTTTTAATAAGAGCTCCTCAAACATTCCCTCCACTTTTCATTGCCAGAAATGTAAGCTTGCGGCTGTTAAAAAGTTAAAAATCAGGGGTTTCCTAAGTGGGAGCAGAATGCATGGTTGCTCTGTATGGCCCCGGCTACTCTAACAGCTACTGCTGATTCCCAGTGGAAGCATCAATGGCTTGTGAAATAGAACCCTTTCTTTTCTTGTACAAATTATTCCTTTATATTTTTGAACTTCTGAACCTCTGGGCTGAACAACAACTCCACAAGAAAGAAGGAAAATGATTGAGTGAGTGTTTATAACAACGCGCATCTCTTCTGATTGTCATTCCAGGTTGTGGCACTCTCAGTTTAGCGAAGCTTGGTCGTGGCTGGTCTGCAAAACCATCTGGAAACAGGAGGAGGAGTGGATCAGGAAGGACATCTCCTCCCGCATAGGAACTGTGGTCGTTGGACATTTCGAAAATTTCCCCAACATTTCGTTTTACTGTCTTCCACCCCCTAAACTCTAAGGGGGTACCCCTTATACCTGTCTGAGTTATAAGCAGAAATGAAACACTGCCCGTCCTCATGTGCTCCAGCCTCGCAGCCTGCAGACGAGCTGTAACACATCAGAATGTGGGCCATAAAAAATTGCAAAACAAAGGAATACAAAAACTTTAAAAATCCACCCACACATGCAAGCACAGAAAGAAACAAATCAAGAGAAAATAATAGGAATAAACAGTCTTTACCCTCATTTATTTTCAGTTGTAAACAGAAATCAGTGTGACAGTACTACAACAGATGGCAAAGTCTATTTATTTTCTCTAAAAGACCTACAGTTGTTGGATTCTCCAATACTTCCCAAAAGGCTTATATGGCTTTCAATTAAAAAAGGCTAACAACAGAAAATGTGTTTCACTCAATAGAAAATGGCAAGTCCAGGCTCAGGAAGCGCTCATCTTCCTCCAGCAGTTGATTTAACAAGCGCTAAATCACCGATTATTGCATTCTAGATCCTTTGCTGCCCAGTACCACTGCTCTGCTGATTAATAACATACTCAGTCATAACGACAGATTCATAATATGAAGCCTGGCAATTCATGATCTGAAAAAGATCCTCAGCCAGTGCACAATCCTGTGCCTTCTCAGGCCAGTGGTGCAGCACGATCCAACACTTCTGAAGGAAGATTATGGCAAACCTTAAAACCAGAAGAGCTTTGTAAGGACGGGGTCCATATAACCCAGCAGCACTCGGAATTTCCTTGAAGAGGCTCAAGCAAGAAATGCCACCACAAGCCTGATTCACTGGAGCAGCTTCACATCAATAAAACTCATCTCAGACCACTACTGCCACTACTGGCTTGGCTGAAATTGAGCTGTGCTAAATTGGAACTCAGCATGTTTGCAGTTTTTAAACATTTGCCTTTATATCAGCTATTTACAGGAGATATTTTTTCAGGTTTTCACTAGTATAATCTAGCAGTAACTCCTTCAAGCTGACAGATTTGCACCAAGCTACACCACTCCATCAATTACACCACATCAGTGAGGGACTCCTACTTTCTTTGCCTATACATTCCAAAAAATGACCAAAGGGACTAATTAAGAAAGAAGGATTTTAACAGTTTCTTATGGGTGACAGAGACACTTCCTTCAGAGAGTCACACTCACACAGACATCTTTCCTTTGTCCTTAATCGGGGTTCTTAAAAGCAGCTTCAGGATTCTCAGAGGTCAGGCTAAACCCCTACAAAATTTGCCTTATTAAATGAGGTCCACTGTGGCTGCCACATGTAGATGCTGTAGGATTCGAGTGGCAGCCGCTGCCTGCTGCTATCCCAACCACTGGCATTTAAATTGAAGCCCATTCATCACATGCTTATGGTCAGATCTAACCCTAAATGAGCTGCTCCCACTTTGTTCTGAAATATTTATTACTTCTGAGTTAGTACATTAAGATGGAAAATAAAAAATCCAAACCCTAAACCCAAAACAAGAAACACAACACTTGCATCTCCACAAAAAGCTGAGCAGAAGGGTTTTGGGCTACTGTCCACATATGTGCAGGATATGTAAAGGATCCCTCTCATTTCCACCAGCGGACGTTTATCCCACAGGCTGTACAAAGTTATTAGTACAAGCTGTCAAAAATGTGATGCAAACTACAAACTTCATTAACTAAACAAGGTTTAGAGAAAAAACCAAAACAACAAAGAGGTTAAACTCTCCTAAGTTTATTTCAATTTTTGTATCTGCTGAAGGAAGTAAGTGGATGATTTCCATCATATTTCTTCACCCTTGAATATAAAGTGTATAAGGCACTGGAAGCCTGAAGGGATGAGAACGCATTTGCTCCTGTGTTAGTTTTGCCACTCTCTCATTCCAGACTACTGAATTTATTGCCTGTTCTTCCAACCAGTGATGGACAGGGTACAGGTCTCCAAGAAATTATGTCCCTACAAGTCTTGCAAAAAAAGGTAATGAGGCGAAGATGAGGTGAGGGGGAGGCTGAGCAGTAAACTCAGCCCTCAAGGAGTCCATATAGGACTTCAAACTAGAGACACAAACACTGGAGAGACGATGCTTCCCGCTACCCTGCTCTGCACAAAGTATTCGAGCTTCACAGCTGGGGCTGGTTTTGAAGCACGGTCAGGCAGGCTGCAAGCAGGTAGCACATTCTGTGTGAACTTCCCACACGGAATAACACAACCAGATCCTGACATGCAACAGAGTTCGAAACTGCACGGGTGGCCCAGAGCTGCAATAGGTGCTGAGGACCCATGGTGGTGAAGGCTGTGAAAATCCCAGCAGACTACAAAATACCGAATGTCAGAGGTTTACAGACTCAGCTAATGAAAACTAATTACCTCAGCTTAGCCACCCAGGCAATCTTTCTGCTGTCCAGCCCTGATTCATACGAGAGCTCTGCCAACGTGTCCCAGTATTGACTTGCAATGGAGCTAGAAAGAAAGGAAGTTCATGCCCAGTGGTAATGCCACTGACTTGAGTTTCAGAGATGTGAGTTAGCTTTCCTGATGTGGGTTTGGATAAATCCCTTTTGCTAAAAGGAGAATGAGACACAACGGGTTTTCTTCCTGTGAAGGGGTGACAGGAAGGCAGAGATGAGTCACTTGGTACAGCCTTATGAACCCATGTCCCAAAGGACTGCAGTGCATCGAGGTGGGAAGAACCAGTCACAGAGAGGAGCTGTCTTCAATTAAAATGCTATTTTCTGCCACGGCATTGCTGCTTTTCAGGCTAAAGTCTCAGACTTTGCACAGCAACTGGTCATCAAGTGGTGGACACGTCATTTCTTCTGAATGCTCAAGCGGAGCATCTTTCACACCGACCCCTCCACTCTCAAGTTGACTGAGAAAACTTCCTTCAGCAAGTATCTGAATAACTTTTCCTACTTATGTCCCATTAAAACAATAACAAAGTCACAGCCGTTGTTTCTCAGACAGTAACAGTAAGGAAAGAACATTAAGCAAAAAAATCCAAACACAGAAAAACACAACAAAAGTGGTTTGTTTCTCATGATATAAATTCTTCTTTTAAATTGAGTGGGCAAAATTCCACAGAAATGGGCCAGAGGAATAGGAAACTTTTGCAATTTGGTCCAATTTCTGTTAAAGTATATGGCAAACCTAAGATTAATTTCTATGGATCTTGGATCAGACCCACACAGAGAGAGTTCAGCACTTTCCAGGTTAGAACAGAAGCTCTACAAAGCCACCTTCCCATATATCATACCAGGTTTTGGTTTCAGAGATGTGATTGAGAAGGTTCTAAACAATGTTGAAATTCCCATCCTGAAGTCCAAAGGGGAAAATGAAAAAGGGACTCAAACAATTCCAAGTGAAAAAGCCAGCAAAGCTGCTGAATCAGCTGTCTATATGCCTCTCCCATGCACTCCAGCCCAGATTTGTATGTGAATTGTGTCCACAAAACCAAACTCTATTTGCTCCAGCCCTGCTGAAGTCAAAGGGTCATGCTTGCAACAGAAAAAGAGAGCCTTCATTTATTTTCAATATTGTCTTCTCTCCAGGGTTTGTTCCCCCTAGACCTTGTCTTTCTCTCTCGCTCTTTTCCAGCTCCCTCTGGGCAACTAAATTCAAACCTCATTTTTGTGAGCCTTCCATGGCTGACTCAAGGCCACCTCCTGCCTCCCGAGGCATCGTTCACTGTCTGGATTCTTCCAGACCTCACATCTGTGCAAGTTTTAATTCCTCTTCTTCTGCGCTGGCTTTGTGGGCTATGAGTGAACATGTCAAGAGATTGACCCACAGCCTGTTTGGGTAACTTTGATTTCTGTCTCTTTGGGTGGGATTTTTGAGGAGCACTCAGAGTTGGCCTCACAGAGAGCTGAAGTCATTGAGAGTTTGCTCAAGCAGAAGCTGTTGGATAAGACCACCAAAGAGATATCCGGGACACTCCACTCATCCTGTTTCTCAGCTCTAAGATGTGCTTGTATAGAAAGCACTATTAAAAAATCCAGCCCACATAAAAACTCACAAGTCTGGATTATCACCACCACCAAACTTTGAAGGCAACCTCCAAAAAACTTGTTAGCGGCTATGTACTGCTATTCTCCTCCTTTCAAACTCAATCTTGTGAAAGCCTCCACCCTCAGGTTTTCAAACACCACAAGACATCTTGTAAGTCCTTAGCTTCAATGTATAGCATTGCCTTAACCCCAGCTGTTGTGAGAGCCATGGTGTCTGGCTATGAACAGTGCAGTATTAAACAATACATCACTGGTTGCTTGTGAAACCCCCCTTCCCTCCCCTCCACCTCCCGTTCCTTCCAATCACTACTTCTACTTGACCTGATCACAGCAAAGCACGGCCGACCGAGCACACTCTGCCACACAGCACAGGGAGCCCAGCTCCAGCCCGCTGTACGCACCGGGGTTTTCCCGACTTCCTGACACTTTTCATCTGATGGATTTTGTAGCGGTCTTGTAAATGGGAATTAGTCATGCCTGGAAGGTCAAGGTTGTCAGACCTCATGCTGAAGTGCACATGTATTCCTGAAAGAAAAACTAACAAAAGCAGAGTCTGTGCCAGGCCAGGAGAGGAAGAAGGTATCAACAAATTGACAGAAAACAGCTTCTGTGGCTTTCCAGCCCAGCAAGGGCTCAGAAAAAAACCCAAAGAAGAGGGGAGAAAGGGTAGAGGGAGAAAAGGGAAAGGAAAACGGAAAGAAGGGAAAGGGAAAGAAAGAAAAGGGAAAGGGAAAGAAGGGAAAGAAAGGAACGAAGGGAAAGAAGAGAAAGAAGGGAAAGAAGGGAAGGAAAGAAAAGGGAAAGGGGAGGGGGA
>NW_010192960.1:0-1341 GCF_000695765.1 Mesitornis unicolor | reverse complement strand
CATAGTGTAAGGTTGGTGTTATTGCAGTGTATGATACACATTTATGCACCTTAAATTTTAGTCGTATTTCAGGTTTGTGAAACACGACTGAGACAAAGGAGTGAAATGTGTAAATATTTGACAGTGTAGTCTCAAGAATTCTTACGCTGAATAAAGAACTCATTATATCAGGAATGCATATTGTTTTCCAGGGCATTAGTGGAGGAAAAGCTGGTGTGTTGTTATCCTCACACAGGTAGTAATAAAAGAGAAGAATTTAGTAAGCAGAAAAGACCTTTACGTTTTGCCGAAGTTCAAATTTTGAGCCTACGTTATTAAAGGTGGTGGCAAAGCCAGTTCTTACACTGCTGACCTAAGTGAAAAACACGGAATGCTTCTCATGAGTAAAATTTTGCTCCATTTATATAAATAATTAAAACACATTAAAAAAAACCCAACATTTTTCTCTCTTTAGTGAAAACAGGACTTAGGTTACAGCTTTTCAGAGGAATAAGGATGCTGGCATTCAGCAGAGGTTATTTCCATTAAATTTTTGTAGACTTGCAATCCGTTGGTCCATTTGCTGACTCAGCCTCGCATGCAGGTGATGGGGTTTCCATGCACGTGGTCACTGCATGGACTGACGTTCATCAGCCTAGGGCAGAGGACAGCAGAAGTAGACTTTAGATGTTAGTCCATGACTCTTAGCATTCGCAACCAGGGTGTGTGTAGGTGGATTCTTATATATAATGGTTTTATCATATCCAATGTTCTACTGATCAATAGTTGCTACTGCACTTCTTTACAAGTTACTGTGTATCTTTTCTTTCAAAAACAAATATTCTGCCCCATGGAAATTGCTGCTTTTATTTCATACTGTTAATTAGGATGTCAGATACGCCATTCCCAGAACTGAAATGTTGGAAACAACCATTTTTAATCCCTTCCTTTTGCTATTTGAGACTGTATGCTGTATTTATAGTTGTTTGGGTTTTTTTTTTTAAATCAAGGCAAGCTGAGAAGAAATGCTTTACAAGCTTGTAAATTCTCTTCTCATCTAAACCTCCTTCTTCTTAGAGAATGTGAGATGGGTATGCTTATAAAGGGATTTTATTTAACTGCATTAAAAGAGAGAATTCTTAATCTGTCCCAGATACTTCTTACCTTCCAAAACATTTTCTGCATGGCCTGATTTTGACTGAGCCATTTGATTTCTTGTTTACTTTGGTCTGAACAACAGAAAAACCCCACAGGAGACAAAATAATTTTTAGAAGTAGTTTTAATCATGGGAAGTTTAGTTAAAGGGTAAAGCATCATTCATTTTATCGGACCATATAAACAGAAAGAAAAATAAGTCTAAA
>NW_010192959.1:0-6865 GCF_000695765.1 Mesitornis unicolor | reverse complement strand
CTGAGTAGAGGTGAAGGATCACCTCCCTTGATCTCCTGGCAACGCTCTGTCTTTTGCAACCCAGGATGCAACTGGCCACCTTTGCCACAAAGGTACATTGCTGGCTCATATTAACTTGTCCAGCAGGACCTCCAGGTCTTTCTCTGCAAAGCTGCTTTCCAGTCAGTCAGTCTCCAGCATGTACTAATTTATGGTGCTATTCTTCCTCAGGGACATGACTTGGTGCTTCCTTTTTCTTAACTTCATGAGGTTCCTTTTGGTCCATTACTCCATCCTGCTGAGGTTCCTCTGAATGACAGCACAACTACTTGGTGTGTGAGCCACTCCTTAGTTTTGTATCATATGCAAACCTGCTGCATGTGTACTCTGTCCCATTACCCAGGTGATTAATGAAAATGTCTCATATAATTAGCCCCAGTATTGACCCTTGAGAGGAAACAACTGTTTTTTTTGGTGAGCTGTCCTGAGTTTATTCTGTACTGTTTTGTTCTCAGATCTTATTTTAGTCTCAGAACTCATTTTAGTATTACGCCAAAGCACCTTGTTATCCCTAATCAGAAAATTCAGAATTAAGCTTACTGTTAAAATAAGATCTAAGAAAGTCATGTGATTCTTGAATGTTTAGTAAAAGTTGATCTACTAACCTCCCCCACCCTGAAAATGGCTTCTTTTTATGTCTGGCTGGTCATTTTCATTAAATTTGGATAATTAACTTCTTTGATGTCACTGGAGCTAGTCAGGCAAATCTCCCTTGATAGCATATGGAGTAAAATGGACACTTCCAGGATGTGAATAATTTCATCTTGCATTACTTATCTAAATTAGATTTTATCCGCAAAAGCCTACAATTACCTGTTTTTCTTCATTTTCTCTAAATAAAGACTAGAACAACAAACTCAGCTGTAGACTTCTGTACTAAAGACGTCTAAAGGTTAATGAAGTAAATGACATCCATTGAGGAAGCAAAGTGGTCATACACACAGAAACCATTATTGTCTGAACCTCACTTCTCCAGTAAATCACAATAAGTCTCAGGCTTTTATAGTGTACCTGTATGCCTGGCATTACTGCTATAAATAAAATTTTGTATCTTAAAATTTTCATCTCATCAGTCATAAGCTACTTGTTTCTGTTTTTCAGATATGTAGAATCACAGAATCACAGATTCACAGAATATTAGGAGTTGGAGGAGACCTCGAAAGATTATCCAGTCCAACCCTTCTGCCAGAGCAGGATCACCTGGACCAGGACGCACAGGAACACGTCCAGGCGAGTTTTGAATGTCTCCAGAGAAGGAGACTCCACAACCTCTCTGGGCAGCCTAGGCCAGTGCTCCATAACCCTGACAGTAAAAAAGTTTTTCCTCATGTTCAGATTGAACCTCCTATGCTCCAGCTTGCTCCCATTGCCCCTTGTCCTGTCATTGGCTGTCACTGAGAAAAGCCTGGCTCCTTCCTCCTGACACTCGCCCTTTACAAATTTATAAACATTAATGAAGTCACCTCTCAGTCTCCTCTTCTCCAAGCTAAAGAGACCCAGCTCCCTCAGCCACTCCTCATAAGGGAGATGCTCCATTCCCTCTATCATCTTTGTGGCTCTGCGCTGGACTCTTTCAAACAATTCCCTGTCCTTCTTGAACTGAGGGGCCCAGAACTGAATACCATATTCCAGATATGTTCTCACCAGGGCAGAGTAGAGGAGAAGGAGAACCTCTCTCAACCTACTCACCACACCCCTTCTCATACACCCCAGGATGCCATTGGCCTTCTTGGCCACAAGGGCACATTGCTGGCTCATGGTCATCCTGCTGTCCACCAGCACTCCCAGGTCCTTTTCTGACTGGCAGCTCCAGTCTCTCATCCCCAAGTCTGTAGCACTGCATGGGGTTATTATGACCGAAGTGCAGAACCCAGGACTTGGCCTTGTTGAAGCTCATACAGTTGGCCTCAGCCCATTGATTCAGCCTATCCAGGTCCCTCTGCAGAGCCTTCCTACCCTCAGCAGATCAACACTCCCTCCCAACTCAGTGTCATTTGCAAACTTGCTGAGGGAGCACTCAATCCCCTCATCCACATCATTGATAAAGATGTTAAACAGGACTGGCCTCAAAACAGAGTCCTGCGGAACACCACTTCTGACTGGTCGCCAACTGGATTTAGCTTCATTCACCACAACTCTCTGTGCTCAGCCATCCAACCAGTTTTTGACCTAACAAAGCTTATGCCTGTCCAAGCCATGCCCAGCCGCTTCTCCAGGAGGATGCTGTAGGAGACAGTGTCAAAGGCCTTACTAAAGTCCAGGTAGACAACGTCCACAGCCTTCCCCTCGTCCACCAAGCAGGTCACCTCGTCATAAAAGGAGATAAGGTCAGTCAAGCACGACTTGACCTTCCTGAATGCATGCTGACGGCCTGATCACTTGATTGTCCTGCATGTGATGTGTGATGGCACTCAGGATGATTTGTTCCATCACCTTCCCTGGCACTGAGGTCACACTGACGTGTGACAGGGCATCATGTTTGCAAGCCAAACGTCAGAGACTTTCAATCTCCTGACAGCTGTCTTACACCTAGTCTTCAGATTCTGACAATGACTTCCTCAGCCCCCTGGTGATGACTTTCACCTTTAAGTTGGTAAATTTTCAGCATGTTTAATTTTGTTATGGAAAAGTGGTTGGTAAACATTTGCAGAGGTCTTTCTGGATCTTCTTTGATTTGATGCCTACAGAATATTTCGGAGCAGTAAGCTAGCTCTATTCTGTGGATACTATTTTTCAAATAGGTCAAAACTATTTCATTTTGGCCTTATTATCTCCATTTATTATCCCTGTTTATATGTACCCCTTTTTTTATTTTGTCTGTTAGCTAGCTGTACACTGCCTAGGAGGAAAAGCATCCATTTGCTCTCATTTGTACAGTAACTTCTAAAATGTTTTTTAGCGCAGAGCACGTTCCCAGAAGCTATCGTAGTAAAAAAAAAAAAAGCACTAATAACCTTTATAAAGAATCATATATCAGATTCCTCTCACCTGTCTTTAGATGTCCACACAATGCATATTTAGCACAAAACAAGTGTCTAAAATCTCTCAATAGTTAATAGTCATAAACACCTTTCTTTTTTCCTATCTTAGACACCTATCTTAAATAAATTAGCTTCTAAAAGTATTGTTCTGTTCTTGTTGGCTACAAAGAGAGCCTGACCTAGTCTAGATGCCACAAAAGCCTCCAAAACCCCTGCCAAAATATCCCTGTGTGTGGAAGGCAGTCTCCAAATCTCTAGATGTTCCTGGTTTTGTTCCACTTTGTGACTGTAGATAGATTTAGATGAGAATTAGACATAGAAATTACTACCTTTTTTTCCAGTGGAGGAAAATACAATTGTTATTGTAGATTAGGATTATTCTTAGATATGTTTATGAATCTAAAAGTTCATTTTAAGTCTTTAATGTGGCAGGTAACCCCGAGGTTCATCCTACCTAGAAACCAACCTTTGGCAACATCCCTGTTCACTGATTAAAACAGACACCTGTATTAGAGATGTCAAAACATTTGAGAAATAAATTTCACCTTCCTGATCAGTCAATCACATCTCTTCAGCAGTCCTGCATTAGAAATGGGTGGAGCTGTCTCATTTTCTGCCTGCCACAAACTGGAAGCCCAGACTCATACAGCCTCCAGCTCATCTGGAGTTTCATGCCTGTTACGCAAATGGAACAGTCAATAAATGCATTACTTTTAAAGGCCAAACAGGTTTTCTGGCAGCTTCCCCACTGGTATTCTAGACATAATCAGCCACATTCATTTCTCATGTTCCATATGACGAAAATGTTCTCAATTATTAGAGCATATAATTTTTTTTATTACCCTGGACAAATGTGTGCTCTTTTCTATGTATCATCTGCATTTATCTCAGACTTAATTCTTTTGTGAAGAGTGTAACCCCAGATCACATTCCTGATAAATATTTTGTGTCCGTTATTGAGATTCCAAACTATATTAATAATCTTGAAAGAAACTTGATGCCTCAGTTTTTATTTCTACCTCAATTCTGTGTTTCCCAAGGCCTCACTTTTACCAGTAAACTGATAAAATACACACAACCTTTGGAGAACAGCAGCCTGAAGGCCCCACTATGTAACTCTAGGAATAGATTGGATGCAAAGTCAGTCACTGAGGCATCCATCATAAAGACAGTACTGGTTCATTCAAGATTTAATGGCTCTTTCTTCCCTCTCTACAAACTGTAACTTCTTCACACAGAGCAACATACTCAAGCTCTTCTGTAGCTTTTCTCTCAGTAGTAGAGCCAGTAACTCTAAGCAAGCATGACTTAGAAGAAGATTGAACAGTTCCTTTATTTAGTAACTTGAGACTTCAGCCATAGCAAATGCATTTAACAACCGTGGATTTATTTAGAAGGATTATGCTTCAAGGATTTACTCTGTAAGATGTTCACACATAAAAATGCAACTGAAAATGAAATTAATTTTTCATAGTTTATTTGAAAGAAGTGTTTGTGATGAGATGTTGCTTGCCACTATTTTAGCAGTATAGCAAGGCTGTATAACAATATCCTTACACCATAGCATGCTTTTCTATAAGTCCTCATTTAGATGTTTGGTACAGTTAATTCCCAAATAATTACTCTTATCAATTCTGACTATAAATAAGTCAAGAAGAACATGTTAGATGTCATGGAAAGGAGCATCGATGATAAGTATTTTGTGCCTGTAAAAGATGAGAGAAAAGAAGCATTTTGTGGATTCTTATAAAACTTTTATATATTTCTTACACTGTTGAAAATGGATCCTTTAAGGAAAAAATATGTCCAAAGGTTTGTTCCAAACTGTCACTGAAAGCTGCACTGTACCAGTGGGCCTTTCATTTCCCTTCTTCCCAAAGGGTTGTTTTAGGTACAGTCTAGCCTTTAGATGTAGGTTTTAGTCCTGATGTTGTCTAAAGCAAGAGTCCATTATAGAAATAGCAAGGTCTTGCATTTAGGACCAGTAATCTACTTTGTAAGAAAGTGGACTTGGAATTAAAACTTAGTTCTATCAAGGAATATGAGTGGAAGAAGGTTTTGTTGCAAAATTGTACTTCTATTTTTGCATATCCCTATACATGTTTACTTATCTTCAATGACTCAGAGCAGAGAAGAGAATCCACTGGTCAAGGAGAGTTTTTTGCACAATTCAAATGCATTTTGCTCCAGCATCTGTGGTCCCCCAAGCATTGCACATCAGAACAAATCTTCAGGTCTTTTTGGGTTGACTCAAGACAGTCTGGTTGGAAATTCAGTCATTGTTCCATTGGCTGTGGTGATATACATGTTATCACATGAAAGGACTTGAGACCTCAAGTATCACATCTTATGGCCAAACCCAGGGTGATCACTCAAACCTGAATCCAAATATCATATTTGCTCTTTATTATGTCTTCATCAATGTATAGGAGAAAAAGAGGGCTCCAGAAGACAGTCTGGTTGGAAATTCAGTCATTGTTCCATTGGCTGTGGTGATATACATGTTATCACATGAAAGGACTTGAGACCTCAAGTATCACATCTTATGGCCAAACCCAGGGTGACCACTCAAACCTGAATCCAAATATCATATTTGCTCTTTATTATGTCCTTCCTCAATGTATAGGTGAAAAAGGGGGCTCCAGAGCCCAAAGTGTTTCTGTAGACCTTTTCAGCATCTCTGTGAACACACTCAGGCCCTTGTTAATTGCAGTGCAGAATTATACATTGTGGCCTTTCACAGAAATGGAAAATCCCAGAATAATTTTGAACTGCTTCCCACAAAAAGGCCTTATCTTTATACCATGAGCAGGAAAAGTTCAGGTGCAAATTTGTCACAGTCAGAGACCATAATAATTTTTTCTATGAATAATGTATTTCCAGTTTTATTGAGAAACCTTAAAATATTTCAGATTACTTTCTTTTCCTTCTACAGGTTAAAAACAGATCCTGCTGTCACATACCTGGACATGATTCCAAATGACTTCTGAAAAAAACATTGCCTCCATCATCACACTAATATTATGCAGATAATGGTAATAAAAGCCAAACCTTTTTTTCAGATACTTTACATTAATAGACTTAAACAATACTGATTTTACTTATCAGCCTACACATCTAAATAACTGCTGTGCCAAAACTAAGTCAACTGTGATTACAGTATAGGAATGAAATACAATGTTATTGAATCATGCTTTTTGTTTCTTTTGAAGAAGTATTTGCAGTCTACACAACATTATGGTTGTGGCCATCTCCTGCATTAGTGGCATATATAGTCACATCCCCTTTAAATTCACTTAAAACCAAGGTTTACTAGGAAAGATGGTGAACAGTTCTGAAGAAAAGAATGTTAAGACCACATTGTCCAAGTCATTTAGCTACTCAAAATGGAATTATTTTAATTAAACACAGGCATCTACATTTGAGCAAGACTCCTTTCATGGACTTAGGAAATTAACAAGCGTCTTCGGGAAATGTTTCATTTCATCCTGGAGTTAACATCTAAAGAAAATCATATAGTGATCTAGAAGTACCTGTTTATCTTATGATTATTAAATGGCCATATTAAAATTTCATATTTTCTGAATTATTCCTTAAAAATATATTTTTATTTAACTAATTAATGAAAGAGATACTAAAAGTTATCCTTGTTAGGATAAGGAAGTGTAGCAAAACACACGTGCCATCACACATCACATGCAGGACAATCAAGCAATCAGGCCCAGTCAGCATGTGTTCAGGAAGAGCAGGCCTTGCTTGACTAAACTTTCCCAGTCAGCATGTGTTCAGGAAGGGCAGGCCTTGCTTGACTAAACTTATCTTCTTTTATGACGAGGTGACCTGCT
>NW_010192958.1:0-13928 GCF_000695765.1 Mesitornis unicolor | reverse complement strand
TGATATTCTGTGATTCTGTGTGATTCTGTAAAACCATTCAATTTCTCCAACGATTCAGATATAGATCAGAGTAAGACCTAGACAAACCATCAAGTGGATTTTTTTCCTCTTTCTGCTGATGAGAAATAAGCCACTCCATTTCACTCTCTAAAATCCTTTTTTTTTTTTTGACTTTGAACATAACTTTATTCACATTGAATATATTGTGCCTAGGTAGGGCAACCAGTATTCCATGCTCTAAAGGCTGAAACATGCTGAGTGATTAATTAAGATCCTACATTTGCCTGCTTGACTGATGTAATAAAAGCAAGAGAATGTATCAGCACATGCTGAATTCATCACTGAAATCAGGAATAGAAAAACCTCTCAACACCAATGTAGCATTAAGAAGCAGGCATTCTTTATTTGACGTTGGGTGTAAGGGGCATTATTACATCCAAGCTCACACAGGTATGGTCACTTTTCTTGGTATATTTACACACAGAAGTTTCAGGATTTTGCAATCAGAGTTACAATGATTGGCTGCAATTTAAATATAAGGCATTTAAATATTTGTTTAATCATTCTTGAATCAACTGCACTTGAGTACAAGGGGTCTTTTGGTGGTCTCTGGTGATCCCTGGCGGATCTGAAGAGCCAAGCTCACACAGGTATGGTCACTTTTCTTGGTATATTTACACACAGAAGTTTCAGGATTTTGCAATCAGAGTTACAATGATTGGCTGCAATTTAAATATAAGGCATTTAAATATTTGTTTAATCATTCTTGAATCAACTGCACTTGAGTACAAGGGGTCTTTTGGTGGTCTCTGGTGATCCCTGGCGGATCTGAAGAGGCACTTTTAGTGTTCTTGGTTTTTTAACTTTATTTATTAATTCCTTAATTTCCCTTACCAACCAGTGTCTCCTAGTCTATCTGCAGTCCTTCAAAATGTTCTAGAACATATCAGTGTGCCAGGATGTTTCAGCTCCAGTTACAAAGTTGACTCCAGTGGTAAAGAAAACATGTCCTTGACAATTATAAAGAAAATATGTCCTTGAGTGTATTCCTGCTTGAGCCCACTTGTAACAAATTGAGCACAATTTCTGCTGGCAATGAACTACTGTCATTTATTAATTGGTAGTAACAAACAGTAAAAAGACTTATTCCACAGCTGTCTGAAAGGTCAGTGAGGTAGGTTCTGGAAGGAAAAGGAAGAGATGGTGGTGCTATTTTCTTTCCTTTCTCATCATTGCTAGCATCGAGGCAGATTTGGGTCATCTTTTTTCTTCTGTTCAATATGGAGCTCTTGAACCCACTCAGAGCAGTTAGTCTCTGTTGTGAAGTGATGCTTGTACTGCTGTGTATTTGAGCTGAGAGGACCTTTCTCCAGTTTGTGATGGCAGAAGTAATGGAAGAATTTGCCTCTGACCTGGTCTTGTAGTAGTGGAGATTAATGCCCATGACTTTCTTTTAGTAGAGTCAAGCAACTTTACAAAAATAAGGTAAACAGCAGCGTCCCAAAATTTCTCTTTTCCATGGCTCCACTGAAAATGTTTTTCTTAAAGCTTCCTTGCCCTGCTGCTTTCAAGCCTACTATCTTAACTTTAAAAAAAAAGGCAAGCGAGCCCCCCATGCCCCATACTTTAATACCATAGTTTTGTTTCTAATTGTTACCCATCAGCTTCTCTGCCATAAAGCATATATTTTCTCCAGACTCTGCTTCTCTGGGAACTGGAAGACTTTTTCAGTGTGGTCAAACAACAGAAACCTCCTAGTGAAGCACTTTCTGTCTATCAGCTATTGCTCAGCAGCCTAGCGTTAAACAGACATGGAGAAAAAAGAATAAAGATTTTGAACAGAAAGAGAGCTACAAATCTTCTTTAAGCATTGGTCAGGGCTAGCACCTTTGCATTAGTGCAGTTCACCTTCTCTGTACTTTCTCGAGTGACTCTTGTCAGTAACCAACTAATACTGGACTAAGCTGCTTCTATAGCACTACTTCATTAGAGCTTGAGTTCATGACTTTGCTTTTAGGCACTGTGTTAGCTGAGCGCTTGCACACATGTTTATGTCCACACTTTGCTGTATGGATGTAGATTTAAAAATAATGCTGAAGTGCTCTGCTGAAATTCAGGGTGTCAGTGTGTAGCCATGTTTTGCCCTTAATCCATTCTTGACATGTAAGTATCAGTAATTTCTGGTTGGGGCACGCTGCATCTTCATGCTGTTTTTGAAATAGCAAACTTTGGTTATGTGCTTAAAAGGAGAGATGGGTTGTAGATCAGAAGTGAGGCAAACCAGCCTTTGTTAGCAGTGCTAAATGCTGTCAGCAATATTTATCCAGCTCAGTTAGAAATATACTATGGTTGTTTAAATTTGCACACTCTTAATTAAATCAAGCTATTTCTTACCAGATTTTTTTCTTATTATAAGAAAATAAGAGTTATAAATTATTAACTTTCCCTAAGGTCGGTGTACTGATGAAGAAGAGATTTCCATCAAGTATTATTTAAACATACTAAAAAAATTACCAAATATTTGTTGCTAAAGAGGTACCTGATTGTACACATATATATCATATGTGTAGATATACCCACTAATATATGTTTACAATGGCACTTTGTATCTTATAGTTTTATAGCACAGTCTATAGTGCTATGCAAACATTAAATGAATCCTATCAATAAATAAAATAAGTAAACAAGTACTTACTAGACTATGCCATTTTACATGCAAGGCAACTGAAACAAGAATATTACAGCTGTAATTGCCTGAGGTTCTCCTAATATTAGGAGGCACTGGGGTTACCCAGCATCTCTGGAGAACAGACTCTTAGAGCATGGGTCAGGGCTAAGCTATGGGATACAAGCTGTATTTAGAATACAGCTGAAACTCATGGACTGTGAGTTTGAGTCCTAGTTTTGTCCTACAGCAGAGGGAAGGAGCAAATTAAATTGTCTTGGAGAGTATGGCAAAAGGTTATTTGAGGTACAAAAAATTTTACAGAGTATCATCATCTTGGGAGATGCTTTGCAAATGCAGAAGAGCCTTGAAAGTGTGGCAGGATACCCAGAGGAGCCCCATTGCTCCAAACAGAAGACAGGTAAAATTTTTGTTCCTCTTTGGTAATCCTCCACATCTGGCATCCTTTTTTCCCCTGTATTCTTAAAAGCATTGACTGTTACAGGATAAGTGAACTACAGTTGATTAACTGGGTCAAGTACTGACTGGCTTTCTGGCTATGATGTCATTTACACTGAACAGTTGAGGAACAATTCCTTGAAATCACTACTAAAATGAGCAAGTTAGGAAAGGTAGGTCTAAGGGAAAATGCCCCTAAAGAATGTCTAGAGTCTAGTTCATGTTTGTCTTTTTCTGTTGTTTTTTTTTTGTTTGTGGTTTTTTTTGGGGGAGGGCTGGGGGATCAGAGGGGTATTTGTGTTTACAGGATGAGTTAAATTCTCCCAAATGGTGTAAAAAAATTCATTTTGTGCTACTGCTACCCATTCTAAGAAAATTTAATTGATGGAATCATATTTATTATTCTAAATGCTGTGTATATTTACCTGTTGTGTGTGGTTGTTACAAAGATGTGCAGCTGAATGATTGGAGAGGGCTGTCTCATTTTCCCAGTGGCCATTTGTTACTGCTAAAAATGACAGCACAACTGTGAGATGCTCACAGTGACTTTCCTGGGTGCTGAGCTTCAAGATTCCTCCTGGTGCCCAGGGCTTGGCTAGGTGCTCTTCTTGTAGGATCCTCCACATCTGCCTAACAGGACATAATGATGATTGCTGAGCCTACACTTAAGGCTGTCAGCATAACACTAATAATCCCCAGCTCCAGGTGATGATGATCTGAATTAATGCAGGCAGCCCAATGCGAGTGCTAGTGTGTAAGCAAGAGCATTCTCCTCCAACTCAGGGAAACATCCTACTTTCAACAGTGCACGTGGCAGACTCAGTAATAGGTTTTGTGGTTACTGGGTAGTGACAGATAAAACTCTCTAAAATGCACAGATCCATTCATGTAAACTAGAGTAACTTTTAAAAGTCTCATATGGCTTCTCCAATTCACTGATAAAACGATCAGCAAGTCCACAATCTTGTCACTGATGACTTACGTGCTTGCAGGATGAAGCTCTTCAGTGACAAACTTAACAGTGATAAAAATACGTAAAATGTTAAACTTGTATGATTCATTCAGTTGCAAATCAAATTCCAAATATTGCAAACTTGAAAGCAAACCAATGGAGCAGTGTTTTGTAAACATCTGGAAGCACTATGTGTGATAATGTAAGAACAAAACTGATGAGAAAATGAGATCTAGATGTTTAACATCAGAATTTATCTACGTGAATGTGGACAGCTGTGTTCCTCTTATAGTCTCTGGAGTGGCAGAGGTGCTCCTGGGGCTCAGCTCTGCTCATTTTAGTGGCTACCTAAAATAGGTCACATGAATAATGCTCTGAAGGTGCCTCTTTTTTTGCCATGAATTGTATGGGGAGCTCAGATGAATTCCATGTGGACAGACTGGACATGTAAACATAATACAGTCCACAACTGGTTCAATTTTTTTTATTTACTTCCCTGTATTTACTAAACCCCTCATGTCCAGGTGTTGGGAAGGCTTTGTTTTTATCCTTTGGATAAAATGAAATCAAAAGGCATATATTCTGCAGTCTTTGGATATCACATTTTACTTTACACTGTTTCTAAAGGAAAAGAGTGTTCTAGTCTTTGAGGGGGTGAGGAAACCTTTCAGAAACCATTGGAAACTACTTCTGCTGGCTTGAGAAAGCCTTAAAAGAGCTTTTTAAGCAAGGTTGCCATTCTTACAGGATAACCAGTAGCCTAAATAGCAATAACAGGTAGCCTTGTTGCCATGCGTATCATGGTATTTTTTGACTTCTGCATCTCTCAACCAAGTAGACACAATCCTTTGTTGCTGATTCCCTTAAAAGGTGGCTGGATATGTATAAGGAACAGAGCTCAAAAACTTTCATAAGTATCTAACTCAGGTATTTCTGAATTATTTTGTAGGACAAATTGTGTGTTAATCAGTTGATTTCACACGGGTCATCTTCTGATGATGTTTTAATACGAGATTTACATTTTGAGAGTGTTAAAGCTACAGCTAACACCTCCACCTGCCAGATTTGCCAGACAAGCAGATTAGCCTTTGGTGGAAGCAGCTAAGTAAGACACAGGTGCAATGAGAAATGAGCCAGGAAGACTGAGTCACAACACTTAGACCTGGGTTTGAGTGTGCCAGTCTTCAGGGCTGTTTGGAGCTTATGCAGATCCCTAGCTCCACCTGAGATCCTGATGCTGAAGCTGCAGAGTGATTATAGCGTGCTAATGAGAAAGTGTGAAATCTTTGTCTTGGGGACACAGTGGACTGAATTTCATGTTGAGTAAGCTCTGGTACAGCTTTAGTCCTCTGTGCTATTCCACATTTCTGCACCAACATTTGAATTAGTCCTTTCTTATTTGTGCTTTGTTCTGTGTTATTTTAATGCCCGGGGCTGCCCATGTTTTTAGCTGACTCTGCTCTTACATGGCCCTCATCACTATAGTGAGTGAGTGCTTTTGACTTCAGACTTGGCTCCTATCTGTGTATTCAAAAGCAAAATGATTTCTAATGCTAATTGGGGTGAGGGAAAATGGAAGAAAGAGAATTTAAAAATTCATAGTGAATATTTATAAGCATCCTCGGTGCATTTGCTGAAACTGGGATGAAAAGGTTTCTAAAACATTTCTAATTTCTGCTGGGAAGCACTTTGTTGTGCTTCAACTATAATGGCAACTGAAGGAGTGAGGCCTGTGGGGCCCATGAAGGCTCCAAATACATTTACTTGTGCCAGGTTTAGGTTCTATTTTCTGTTGGTGTATTTACTGAGCAGTAATGGGATGAAAGAGCTCACCTGTTCAGATTTATGGCCCCTTTTATAGTCAGGAGCTGTGCTTGGGCTCTGTGAGGCAGCAACATTTTGTGTTATATTTTGGATTTTTAATTTTTTTTTAATTTAGGAAATATGTCTTGTTTTTTTCCTCAGAGCAGACAAAGGGTTTCTTTAGCATGAATATTTGTGTGAACCCTCACATGCCTGGTCACATATTCATACTAAGGCAGGCAAGGAGCCCTGAGACTCTTTGTCAGTCTTTGTCAGTCTGGCTGGATGAAGATCTTCTGTGAATCTCATTCACTAATGGATTCATTTATGTTGATTTTGATGATGAAAGAAGGTGACCCTGGGGTAACTTGTTATAAATCACAATTTGTTGGTATTTTTAAGTGATTTTGCTCAAAATAAAGTTGTCATGGACTGTTGTCTCCATTGGTAACCTGGGAGAGGAACCTTAAGAATAGATCATAGTAAGCTGGTCTTAGAATATTACAGTATTGGGGAGAAATCATTGGAAATTATGCACAAAAGCTAGCAGTGTACTGTAGGGATGCTCATTATGTGATACAGCATTTGCATGCTGCATGGGAAGACTGGGCAGAGATCAGTCCCATTAAAACAGGAGGAGGCCATCTAATCTCTTCTTAAGCTTTCTGTGGGCACCTTAATTTGCTTGTGAGATGTGTGTAAAGCAGATAGAGCCCTGAAGCGAGTCAGTAAAATCTAATGTTAAAGATAAGCCTGAGAACCAAGGTTCCTCTTTGGTTTTATGCTATGTTTGTTAGCTTTTAAAACTAGTGAGTGCTGGACCACTCACTGATGCCACTTGCAGCTTTATTCAGTGTTTAGTGTTTGGGGTTTTGTGTTTTGTTTTGTTTTGTTTTTAAATTTTGGCATTTATTTCGGCTTTGTAATACCTTTGCTACAGATAGGCTTTTCTGGTCAGATTATGCTGATGCTTTTATGGTTCTTTTCTGTATTAGCTCTGCACAAAGTGGCCCCAGTGGTGCTGTTTTAGAATGAGGATCAATGTCTGAATTTAGTCTTTCTGTGGCTTTTTTAAATCCTGCACCACTTTGTAGCTGATATTGATGACCTTTGCTTTCAGACAGACAAAACTGCATCTGGTGCCACCACATACATATATTGGAGCACAGGCGTTATGAGGAGCGGCTGAGGGGGCTAGAGTTGTTTAGTCTGGAGAAAAGGAGACTGCAGGGAGACCTTATCGCTCTCTACAAGAACCCAAAAAGAGGTTGTAGAGAGGTGGGTGTTGGTCTCTTCTTCCATGTCACTAGTGACAGGACAAGAGGAAATGGCCTCAAGTTACACCAGGGGAGGGTTAGATTGGATATTAGGAAAAAATTCTTTACTGAAAGAGTGGTCAAGCACTGTAACAGACTGCCCAGGAAAGTAGTGGAGTCACCATCCCTGGAGGTGTTCAGAAGTGGGTGGATGTGGTACTTCAGGACATAGTTTAGTGGGCATGGTGGTGTTAGGTTGGTGGTTGGACTTAAAAGGTCTTTTCCAACCTTAATGATTCTGTGACCTTATACCTGATTTTTCCTTCTTGGAGCAGGCCAGTAGTTGAGAGCTTAGCAGTGGACCATGTCTTTTTTTTTTTGTCTTTTTTTTTTTTTCTCTCTCCTCTGCCTTTCAACACCAGAGAATGACTGCCCAGAAGCATTGCATGGCAGGGGAGAATTGTAGCTGCCTGTTTCTGGCCCTTCCTCCTGGGAGTGGCATCTAGGGCAGCAGAGAGTGAATTTCTTGCTCTTTTTCTTGCTGGGAAAAATATTGTCAGATGTAAAGGAGTGCAGAAAGGCTGGGAACCATGAATTTAACTTACATGTTTTTATTTCAGTGATAGTTACACCTGGACTTCTCTGGTGGAGCAGTAGTCTGAGAACAGCCAAGGTACCTCAAAGATTACTGGGTTACCTGTGGCAAGAGTGGTATTTATGATTTTGTCATAATGATCTGGTCATTGTGGTACTAACAGTAATTGCTTTTGCTTATGGTCAGACTTGAATACACTAGCTTTAAAATTTACTTCACAAGATACTGCTCCATTGTAAGTGACCCTAGGAACAAGCTGGATTTCAAGCTGTAAGTGCTTTGGCTATTTAGATTTCCCCTCCCCCTGTATTTTTTAGTTGTAGAGTAATTTATCTCACATGAGAGAAGGGCCAGTCAGATCTATTGCCAAACTCTGCAGTTGTGAAAATACTTTGTATGTATGTGAAAATCTATTTGGTAAAGATGTCAGGGTTAGACTTTTTAAACATAAATCTGGGTTGTTTTTTTTTAAATACCTAAACCCAGACAGAGTTTGAGCCTAAAGAACTGTGGCTCTGAGAATGGGTGTGATGTGTAGGAGACTTCTCTGGGTGCTGCTGTGAGCTTTTGTAGTCTCATTTCTCCTCCTTTGGCAACTGTTTTGTTCTTCACCTATGTATGGAGCTGATACAGAATATTTTGATTGTTTGCCCAGAAAAGTTCTCCAGTTAGCCCTCCAAATCAGCTCTAAGGGACCATAATGATTTTGATGGAATGTCCTTAACCTTTTTTATACACTTAAAAGGGGTCTTTTTATCAGAACAGAATGCTTTATTTTTCTTTATTTTGCATTTATGTATTACATAGCATATACAATGGAATTTTAAAATGAAAACTAAATGTTTTGATTTCATTAATATGAAGAGTTTCAATTAACATTAAAAAGGACTTTTAGGGGAAAAAAACCAAAACAAAGCAACTCATATACTCATTTTTGGAATGTGACCAAATTCTAAACTTTCAGAATTCACTGTGATTCTTCCATTGCCACAGCACTCCACATGTATGCCAAAATGTATTTGTGGAACTGCACCAGATATAGTGGTAAATTTAATGAAACAGGAGATAATTTCATAGGAGGAAAATTGTATTTGTGAACTGTATATACATGTATACAGGAACAGAATCTGTTTTATGGCAGCAAGATCCTGCTGCCCTTATTCAGCCCAGGTTTTCACAATGAATATTCTGTCTAAATGTCAGTCTCAGTTTTTCAGTAAAGAACTTGAACTCCTGCTAAGAGGTTTATGTTATCATGAAGTATAGATAATAAAAAGAAGAGGAACAGTGTTGTCACGGCTATTCTGGAAAATCTCTTCTAAGTAGTTATTTTACATGCAAGGTAGTCTAATGTTTGAAGTTGAAATGTTCACAGCATTAACATATAATTTCCCAAGAAAAGCCCATTTTTTTTTCAACTTTTATAAAGAGAAGCTCAGTTTAAAAATAGGCAGTTACTTGCTTAGGTTTAAACATTCAACAAGAATCTCCCTATTAAGTTGGAATGAGGAAAAAGCTGTAGAAGTTGAGATGCAAATGGAGGTTTCGAATTGACTGCTGGAGGTGGGATGCTGTTCTCCTCATGTTGTGACTTTTAGCGTTCTCCAAGTTAAGTGTCTGCTAGCCTTCCAGTTGCTCTCTGTTAGTCCTGCAAAGAGATGCATTTAATGACAGACCTGCATCTTCTTTCCCTGGCGCCTGCCTTAGGTGGGGCTGGAAAACCTTTGGGAGGTTAGGCTTTCTACCTAAATGTTCCCACCCAGACACTGAGCTGTCTGTTTTCTTAATGTTCTTCTATGTTCCATTTCTTGGTTTCAGAAGAAATTCCAAATACCATATTTTTCAGAGAGTGGAAATCACTATGCTTTCTGTCTTACTGCTTGTGGCATCAGCTCGGGTGTGTTATAATGGCTCAGAAAATACTTGTGTAACACCTTATTACTGAAGATTCAGTTTTGCAGATCATTTGCAGCAAATTTTGTTCTTTCATCCTGGCTTTTTCAGGAAATAGGAAATAATCCTGATGTGATTTGGGAAGCACTGTTGACCTGAAACATAAGGTGAAAATAGTATCAAGTGTGTACAAGTGAAGTTACACATTGTAAACCTGTAGGAAATAACTTTATTGCTGCTGGGCACACTTTTCAAAAGTAACAGAAGTGACATTCTCAAGAATGATTTTGGGCCCTTTGGCGTAACTCTTCACAAGTCTTGTTGTAGATTCTCTAGTCACTTCACAAGTAAAAATTTTCCATGTCATCCTTCTTAGTAGCTCATAGCGTTTTTTTCTCTTTCCTTTCCTCAGCTCCCTTTTTTAGATACTGGATACTTCTTTTATCACAATGGCATTGCTAAGGCCAGGAGAAGACGCAGTCTTAAACACAAGCTTCATCTGGAAAAGGATTCCAGGGTAAGTGTTTCATCATTACATACACCTATCATGTTTTCTTTGTGACACAGACTATATTTTATGAAATCAGGGTGATGATCAGATCTCTGGTTCTGGCTATGGTTTTTTCCCTCATGCTTGAGGATTGTGCCAGGAGACCCTTCCTGAAGTGGCAAAAGCAGAAAAACTGCGGAAAAAAGCACAAAGACAACAGCGCAGGGAGAGAGAGGGTACCCCAGGCCCGACTCCCTCTCCGAGAGGGAAACCTGAGGTCCTGACGACAGACAGCAATGACTCACTGTGGGCAGGGACAAGAGTGACGGCGGTTAACCCCCTCTCATAGAAAAGCAGCACCCAGGGAGTGCAGCGACCAGGATGGGCAAAGAGGACGTGGCGCGGCAGTTTGCGCAGGCAGGGTGAGCAGGTAGAGTGTGCATGGAGGGCACTAAGGCTCAGCCAGATCAGCCGGTGAGCAATGGTTTCCACCCGGCAGAGAGCCGTGACCTCCCTGAGCCCTGCACCCACCAAGGCAGACGAAGCTTGCCAGGCACAACAACGGTGGGAACACGCTGCCACCTTGGTGTGGTGTGTTCCGCGCTTACACTGGTGTCGATGACAGTGGTGAGCACACCGGTAGGAGATGTGGCCAAGTAGAGGAGTTCCTCTGCATAATGGTGGAGCTCAGGGAGGAGGGGTAAATAGGTTGAGAACATCAGAGAGTGTGAGAATGAGAGAGACCATTGGAGCTGTATCATCCCTTCCCTGAGGCAGACCCAACAGTTGGACGAAGCTCGTGAGAGGGAGGCAGAGGGCTCCCTAACCTCTCTACACCAGGCTGATCATAGCATACAGGTGGACTTAGAGAATAGGGACCAACAAGAAGAATGGAAACATGTTTCTACCTCGTGTGGCAGGCATGCCCCCCTCAGTAACTGCTCCACCTTCCCAGGTGCCCTTGCAAAACAGGTATGGTGTTCTGCAAGGGGAACTGAATAATAAGCAAGAAGGCAACTCGCCTATCTTGGTGGCACCACTGAGGCTCAATCGGATGAAGCCATGCATAAAACCAGCTTCAATTAGGAAAGATAGACAGATCCTTGTCACAGAGGACTTGCTTCTGAAGGGAGTGAAAGGTCCCATTTGCAGATGAGACTCACTCCTCAGGGACGCCTGCTTCTTCTCAGGAGCCAGGGTTAAGGACAGACAGAGAAAACTCCCTACCCTAGTTCAGTCCTTAGATTACTATCCATTAATGGCCTTTCAGGTAGCCAGTGATGAGATTACATCAAGTAGTTTGAGAGCCATGAAGAGGGATTTCAAGGGCTTGGGACGGCTGGTTAAGGGATCGGGAGCACAAGTAGTGTTCTCCACTATGCCACCAGTTGCAGAGAGTTCTGAGGTGATAAACAGAAAGAGCAGATCAATGTCTGGTTCAGAGACTGGTGTCACAGGCAGGACTTCAGGATTTTCAGTCGCTGATCAATTTACACTTCACCAGGTTTGGTGGCAACAGATGGGATACATCTGTCTCAAAAGGGGAAAAGGTTCCTGGGGCAAGAGTTGGCAGGTCTCATAGAAATAGCTTTAAACTAGATTTGAAGGGGGAAGGGGATATACCATGGCTCACTAGAGATGAGCCTATGTGTGAGGCACTGACATTTGTGGGATGGTGCGCTAGTGAGATTATTCAGACTACCATCCCAGTGGAGGTAGGGAATGGAGTTCCATATAGGAACCAAGATGCAAGGGTTACTGATGGTTTAGTAACTATGGAAGCTCCTGAGAATGGCCTGGCAGAACCTGGGACTTCTCCCTGCAAAAAGGTGGTAGGGCCTTTAGCCTGACTGAAGTGTGTCTACACTAATGCACACAGCGTGTGCAATAAGCAGGAGGAAGCCATTGTGCATCAGGATAGCTACGATATAGCTGCTCTCACAGAAGCGTGGTGGAGTGAGTTACACAACTGAAGTGCTGCCATAAATGGGTATAAGCTATTCAAAAGAGATTGGCAAGGAAGGAGAGGCTTTGGGGTGGCCATGGATATAAGGGAATGCTTCGACTGCCTAGAGATTAACGATAGTGACATCCAAGTGCCTATGGATGAGAATCAAGTGGAAGGCCAGCAAGGCAGATACCGTGGTAGAAGTTTGTTATAGACTACCCAACCAGGGTTGTGGAATTAAATCTGGCCAGGGACATAAAGAGGAACAAGAAGAATTTTTATAGGTACATCAGTGATAAAAGGAAGGCTAGGGAAGAAGTGAGCCCTCTCCAGTAGGAAAACAGAACTGGTCACAAGGGACACGGAGAAGGCTGAGGTGCTCAATGACTTCTTTGCCTCGGTCTTCACTGGCAAGGGCTCTAGCCACTCTGCCCGTCACAGACAGCAAAGGTAGGGGCTGGGAGAAGGAAGATCCACCCACTTTAAGTAACAATCAGGCTTGAGACCATCTAAAGAACCTGAAGGTGCGTATGTCCATGGGACCTGACAGCATCCATCAGCGGGTCCTGTAAGAACTGGCAGATGAAGTTGCTAAACCGCTATCCATCATATTTGAAAGGTTGTAGCAGTCTGGTGAAGTCCCAGCTGACTGAAAAAGGGGAAACATAACCCTATTTTCAAAAAGGGGAAAAAGGAAGACCTGGGGGACTATCAGCCAGTCAGTCTCACTTCTGTGTGTGGCAAGATCATGGAGCAGATCCACCTGAAGGCTCTCCTAAGGAACATGGAAAATGAAGAGGCAGTGATTGGTGGTAATCAACACAGCTTTGCCAAGGGCAAATTGTGCCTCACCAATTTGGTGACCTTTTATGATGGAAGAATTGCCTGGATAAGGTTGCACTCAGAGAGTTACGGTCAATGGCTCAATGTCCAAATGGAGACCAGTGACGAGTGGTGTTCCCCGGGGATCGGTACTGGGACCGGTACAGTTTAACATCTTTGTCAGCGACATGGACAGTGGAATTGAGTGCACCCTCAGCAAGTTTGCAGATGACACCAAGGTGGGTGGTGTAGTTGACACCCTGGAGGGAAGGAATGCCATCCAGAGGGACCTGGACAGGCTGGAGAGGTGGGCCCATGCCAACCTCAAGAAGTTCAACAAGGCCATGTGCAAGATCCTGTGTAGGGGCCATCCCAAGCACAAATAAAGGCTGGGCGGAGAATGGCTCAAGAGCAGTCCTGAGGAGAAGGACTTGGGGGTGTTGGTCAATGTAAAACTCAACATGAGCCAGCAATGTGCTTGTGCATTAGCAACAAAAGGAGAACTAAGGAGAGTCTCCATGAATTAGTAGATGCAGAGGGAAGCATAGTGACCGGGGGTGAGGAAAAGGCTGAGGTACTTAATGCCTATTATGCCTCAGTCTTTAGTAGGAAGACCAGCAGTACTCTGGGTACCCAGTCCCCTGAGCGGGAAGACAGGGATGGAAAGCACAGTGAAGCCCCCATAATCAATGAAGAGGTGGTTAACGACCTGCTACACCTCTTAGACATACACAAGTCTATGGGGCCACATGGGATCCACCCCAAGGTCCTGAGGGAGCTGGTAGAAGGGCTAGGTTTCCTGGAGAGAGGTTTCAGAGGGTCTTTTACTGGAGACTTTAAGGGCTGATTACAGAACTATATGTCAGCAGGGACACAGGTAGACCTGAAGGCTCTGCAAAGGGATCTGGACAGGCTGGATTGATGGGCCAAGGCAAATTATATGATGTTCAACAAGGCCAAGTGCCAGGTCCTGCACTTGGGTCACAATAACCCCATGCAGTGTTACAGGCTTGAGGAAGAGTGGCTAGAGAGCTGCCAGGCAGAA
>NW_010192957.1:53526-68605 GCF_000695765.1 Mesitornis unicolor | reverse complement strand
CTGCCGCTGTTAACTCGGGGCTGACACCCCGAGGGGCACTGCGGGAAGGGAGCGGGGTGGGCGAGGTCTCCCCCGGCGGGCAGCGATCCGCTGTGTGGAGAAAGGCGAAGCAGAGCCCCGGGTCCAGGATCGTTAGTGCCCGGCTGGAACTGCTGACGCTGTCGGGGAGCGGGACGTACCCAAGCTGCAGAAACGCACCCGAAAAGCCTTGGGTTGCACCGGGGCAGAGATCACAGAAGCAGACGATGTCCGAGAACACCTGAAGTGTTCAAAAAGTCCCTGCTGTTTAATTAGTCGCTTTTGCGTGATGAGTAGATTCGTATCCAAGTAATGAAAGAATCCTTTTTAGTCAAGCTTAATCAAAACAAAACTCTCGTTACTGAGCTGAGCACATGTTCCTAAGGTTCCTGCTATAATCACTTGGACGTTCTTCGATGTTTTTCACTTGGTATGGGGGATCATTATTTTAATGGTGAAAAGATGCTACTGTTAGTAGTATTAGTGCCAACTAGGGAAAATGAGGAAAAAGCCATGTTTTGGGTAAACCACCGGGAAACATAAAGCAGTTGTAGAATTTTTATTTGATACACACTGTGCCATAAAAACAAATTTACATCCTAAAATTACGTGGTACAAACTGTCTCTGAAGGGGCAAGTAAGAGGACAGGTACGTTATGTCTGGGGATGGGAACATAGCATAGTGTCTTAGGAGTTAGCTGCCGGCCTCCTGCAAAGACACATGGGCTATTGATGGTGCTGTCACTGGTTAAACTACCGGTGCCACTTCGCTGAGACACGCTACATATCAGCAACTTGAGCACCCACCAACAGACGTGATCAATGGGTGCTTTCAACCGCTGCATACTAATGTTAATGATAATGTTGCTTTTATAACCTACAATGCAGTGGCTTCTGATGCTTGGGTTCAGTGGAGCTGTACTCACTTGCAGATCCTGAGGTGAGAGACGACAGTACAGCTTGAATTTTCCAGCTTTCTGCTCCCTGCTTCAGTCTCAACAGCAAGCTTGGTTTGGTTTCAGGGTCCTTCAAGAGTATCATTAAGAGAGCAGTAAAAAGGCCAGCAAAAGAATTTATAAGTTGTCTTTTTATTTCTTTTACTCTTCACATCTTACATCCACTGTTTGGGAACTGAGTTGAATGGGCAGTACCTGTCCAGTGGTTGTTTCATATACAAATGCAAAGTAAGAAACCAGTATCAATAGCAAAAACTTGTAGTGGTTAGGCAGAACTTTTCAATTAAAAAAAAATTCAATCTTCATGCCATTGTAGCAACAGTTATTTCCAGCACCATGAATGAAACCATAAAGCAAATGTGGATGCCGTATTGGTGGAATGACTTAAACATAACATGTTTCTGTACACTAACATACAAAGTACATCATTTATGAAGTCGTGTACTTCCCTGTGGAAGCGTAGCAGTGAGCAGGCCGTTTGCAAGAGAGAAGCTCACCTGCTCATCATGGAGAGAAGCACAGCAGTTAGAGACATGCCAGAATAAATTATTGAGAACCTAGTGGTCTGGACCTCCAGGCATGACATGGATCTTCCCACAGCTCTCCTGAGTGGCGAAGGAAGTGAACGTTACATTCCTGTATATGAATAGTGCAAAGTTACATGGTTTCAAAAAAGTGTTAAATGGAAACTGTCTTCCTTCACAAAGGAAGTGCCCTCTCTTGTCACAATTCCCACCCTGGATTTTTTTTGCAGAAAATGTATTCACAAGCTGTTTGAGCTGAACAGTGTCAAAACCACCATTAAACGCTTGTTTATTGTTGCTTTTAAGGCACAACAACTGATGTTATAATTTACGTGCAACTCAGCTGCTGCTTTCAGGGAGAGTGAGAAGAGCAGTTACTGATCTCTGGGGACCATGTTGAGTTTAATTCAAGCAGACCTTCTTAAAAAAAGACTTCTGTTAATCTCACACCATTTTCTATCTGGTTGACCTGCTGCTAGGTCTCCAAGGAAGTGCATTGATGCACTAAAGAGCAATGTGATTTCCAATTGTTCACCACGCTTCTGAAAGTCTGCTATTCCACTTGGAATTTTATCTTCAACTCCCAAAATCTCTCAGAATAGATTCCCAGTTTTCCAACTGTCTCTGCCAGACATGACCAGTTTATGGATGTGGGCAGTAGCCAAGGCTGCTGAAGGTTTTGTCCCTGCTTTGTCTCTGACAAAGAAGATACCTGGCAGCTGTTTGAGCAGGATGTGGTGCCTGAAGAGCTGCTCCACTTCTTTCCCACAGCTCCCCGCTGCTGAGCCAGGTTTATGTCAAAGCAGTAAGAACAGCAAGCGACTGCTAGCTGTGGTTCACTAGTGTGGCCTTCTCCTTTCCCAGAAAGGAAAGATTATCCCAGATTTCCTGAGCCTTCTGAAGACTTCTTCTGAAAGCAAGGATTCTCCTTGTCATTTTGCCCTTATTTTTAGAAAAGCAACAGTCTCTGTCATCTTCACTACCAAGCAGCACATTTCCTAGGTCTGCCACGTGATGGATCAGTCCTGCGGTGGCTACTGCAGTTTCACTTCGCAGCCCTGAATGAATTGGTGTCATCAGATATCAGACTGATAGTTACAACTCAGGAGTATCAGCAGAGCAGAGGCTGCATACCAATGGCGTTTTTCTGGTGACTTCTTAGAGATCTATCAAGCCTTTTATGTCTTTGGTTTGCCATCCAGGAAGCAGGTAATAAGGAAAGTGGGCACAGTACCTGTAAACTGGCATGTCTGCCTGGTAGGTACGGGTTGGTTTTCCTCCAGGTACAGATGAATTTTGGCAATTGCAGATTGGTTCAATTGAACAAGTATAATCCTGTACAATGCTGCATAAATGAGTATGTCCAGAGTGCTTTGCACCCAAGGGTCCATCAGAATTCCACATTTATTATTAATAACTTATAAAAGATGAATGTCTGTTCTATATTTGCTAAAGGAGAAATCTTGGCTACTCAGGAGAAATACCATTGTCCAAAGCCTAAATAAAAAGTTCTTCTCCTAGATCGAAACCTATTCCTTCAGGTTAAATTTTATCTCCCAGCAGAGGATTATTACTTCAAAGCATGTCACACACTCACAGTAGTCTTTTTTTAAAGTCTGTTTTGAAGAGGAGGTATGTCTGGGAAACCAATATATTCCAATAACTCTTAATTGTTGGAAGAGCCCCAAAGGATGAAATCGGATCAAAGGCCTCCTGGGATTGTCCTAATGTTTGTGAAATGTTTTAAAACATAAAGTGGTGTTATTACCTCAGGGTTAGCTCTCTAGAACTTCCAGATTTATGATGTACTTTGCAGGGCATTGATTGATATTGATTTACAAAGTCAGGGTTTTTCCGTGTTTTTCACAGCCTGGGCCATGTTTCAGTCTGGAGAGTATCCTGCACTCCTACCTCTTCCATTCACAACTGTGTGGTTGGATCTTCCCATTCAGGACTGTATAGGTCTTCTCAGATAACTGGAGCAATGGCTTGTGGAAAGACAGTATATAGAGCAGAATTAATATGCTTCAGAATATTTAAACCACCTTAGCTGTGGGAAGAAGGAATGAAGCCATTGTTAGATGGCTCTGCTTTAAGTAGAAATACTCTCGGTAACGCACTCTTAATACCTGTTTCCCTTATTATTAGTAGTTGGCAAATCTTGACATAAGCAATGTTGGGAGTTTTAATTGCTGAGTTGGCTGGATTGGAAGTGGTGCTTTGTAGGAAAGCAGATTATAAAGTTTTTTTCTCATAATTGTAAACTTTTCCTTTACAGGGGAAAGGCAGAATCGGTTTCTTGAGTGATCTTTGTCCCCAGGGTACTTACTCAAGCTATTTTTTGCTAAAATTAGTTTTCTTTTAGTCTCAACAGCTCCTTTTAGTAGAGAGCTGAAGGCAATTAACAAAGTAGAGCTAATTTAGGCTGTACAGCATTCTGCTCAACAGTCCATTGATTAACACCTGAGTCCTAGAAATGGATAGCATTAACTACAAACATCATACTATGATCATACTTAGCAAGATTCTGAAAGTATGCTAATACTGTTGAGACCGTTGTTGCAATTTGAATCGAAAATCATTATAATCTTTGTCATGTCATTTCTGGGTCTCTAAGATCTGCTTTAATTGGCACAATGATTATTTACGTTGGGCCTACTACTACCATAGTCATTATACATCAAGATGGGATGTTGTCAAGAGGAAAACTGTGCTGCTAGAGCAGAAACTCAGCATACAAAAGAGGTGGTCTCATCTTCATCCTAGGTACTGGATTCCGGTGGAAAGTGCGATCCAGGCTCCAAGGAGGCTTGCAAGAAAAGACTGGTAGAACTGCTTTCACGCTGGATAACAAGCCCTATTGTCCACCATTCAAGTTCTGCTGGTTAGCTGCAGGATGCTGCACAGCAGTGTAAATACGTAAAAATACAAACACCCTTTTGTAAAACCCAGCATGTCACAAAGTGGAAGATGGTCCTGCGTTTTTAAAATTAATTTTCTATGTCAGCAAAAATTACAAATGGTCTAAAAAATTCTGATTCCATATTTTAATGCAGTATTTATTTGTATTTGCAGTATAACTCAAAATGCTCTGGCAGGGAGGTTGGACTGGATGATCTTTTGAGGTCCCTTCCAGCTCCTAATATTCTGTGAGTCTGTGATTCTGTGAAATGTTAGGTCCATGAATAGTTTCACTTTATGCTTCACATCTGTTGCACCATGTGCGTCAGGATCACTGCATTCAGAGTGAGCTTTCATGTATTTAAAACCCATTATTATGTATCTATCCAGTATTTTTTGGGAAATTGATTTTTGAAGAAAAGTATTAATGAAACAATCCACTGATGTTTCATCAAAATAATTAATATAAATACATATAAAATTCAGATCCTTTGAAATAGAAATACCTCTCCATGTATTCCTGGAGAACGTAAACTCCCTTAACTGAGGTGTCTTACTCAGATGACTCACCGATTTTCAAGGCTATGTCACAAAAACCAGCTGATACCTGAAATGGTCAGTCATTTCACTCGGTAACACACACGTAGATTTCTAGTTTACAGAATATCACTGGATTAAATGAAAATAAATTCAGCAATGCTTTTTATTCCTACTAATAGTATTAAAGACCTTTTTAACACTACTGGCTGCACTCGTTAGAGCACAATGTTGGCAACTCAATTACACCACCTTTCACATCATACGCACTTGCTGATAAGACAGAGATCCAGAGAACAGCACAGACAAACGACACTTTTGCCATATTAGAGCCTATGTTTCCAAAAGTATACATAGATTTTAGTTGGTAAAGTTTAAGAAACCCACAATGGAGAGATGTTTTTTTTAGTGGGCTCTTCTGAAAGTACAGGGGTTTTTAGTGCAGGGGGGACTGCAACATCAGATCCTTAGTTTTTAAACAGTAGTACCTATGCTATTTTTGTTAGACCTTTTGTTCTTCCTGTTTCTCAGAATCATGTAAATGATCCTAGGCAAGTCTTTTGGGGCAATATATTTTGGCTGTTCACAACCTGAAAAGAGAAATAGGAAAGGTAGCTGTTTGGTGCTCAAAAAACATAGGAATTACTAATTCTTGCTTGGAGATTAGATTAGTGTTTTGGAGAACTGATCTGTTATGGCTGTTTGTGCCATGTAAAGAGCAAAAGCAGGGTACACGTATATATCCTAGCATTGTGGCTGAAGGATTTTGTCTACCTCCACTCTCTCCATGGAGAGTATAGTTCCAGTTTATAATCCCTGGTGGGAGGGGAGAAGGGTCTGCAGCCCATTAACACGTCCAAGGTTCATTTGCTTAATTGTAAATGATGTACCTTCCAAGAAAATTCTCATATACTTGCAAATTGCTTTGGGATCACTGCCTGAAAGGCACTGTATAAGTGCAGAATATTCATTATCGTCTGAAAGAGCTTCAGTCTGAACCACTTAGCAGAAAACCTGTGGAATCAGTTTGCCTCCAGTGCGCAGGTTCTGCCCTCTGCGACCTGGTGCCAGTCCGAGTCCAGAGAAAAAGTTGTTCTAATTCAGCTGACTACTGTCATGCTTTGCATGGCTCAGATGAGCTATTTTTAAGTTACTGTAATTAATTTTGCTTATAGTTACAAAAGGGATCATATATTCCGTACCTAAAGGACAGAAACGCTGGCCAGCCTGCCGTTTCTAAATTCTTGGAAAGGACTCTGTCCCTAATATTCAGACCTGATGAACATACTGGTTCTCTGGCATGCCTGTATTCAATCCCATCTGTCGTGCTGGCATTGTTCCCACTCAGAATTATCTATGCCAATTTCAACAGGGCATAGGTGCAAACCAAACATGGGTTTAGAGGGACAGCTTTTGTAACACAGCAAGTGCCATCTCTTTGCCAGGAGATCCTGCTGTTTGCAAATAATTCCAGCTTAAGGCCACATGCTTCATTACATGGGATGACATCTGTAGATGCTTGTGGGCATTATAAAAAAAAATCAACAAATGTCTACTGTATTTCTCTTTCAGTTTGGCTCAGTGCTTGGAATTTTGCATGGGGAGAATGAATGCTCTGCACCTTGTTAACAGGAGAGAGCCATAGGCTGTTACATGCTCTGAGCAGTCTTAACAGGTTTCTGCATCAAAGCTGGGGCAACAAACTGCAGAAGTTTACCAGAGTTGTGCTGGTTTTTCAGGTGGCCCTCAGTTGCTTTGTGTCTACGGTATATTCTGATGAGCAAATGATAGAGCATTGCCTTTTTGCACCACAGCTTTTGCCTTTCCAGATTCTGAACAGATTTGTGTATAAGACATATTCTGCCCCACTCAGTTGTAAAGTGGCACATATGTACAGCAAAATTAATATTGCTTATTGAACTTAATATTCTATATAATGCTCTGTATAAGATACAGAAATATTACAATGATGCATTATATGTGTAACATTACTATCAAAAAATACAGCTGCACTTGACTCCTGTTTTACCCCACTGAACAGATTACTTGTGTTAGCAGAATTACTCTGTACTTTGTAAGGCTAGAAATGGCTTAGAAAAGAGCAAAACCTGCTCTCGAGCCTCACCTGGAGAGCCCACTAGGCTCCAATTTAAACTATAGTCTTGTAGTTAAGCAAAAGAATATATTGCCTTGAATATTTCTCCAAAAAGAATATTTGAAATAAAATAAGATTCAGGGCAGGTAATTTCCAGCCATACATTTCCAGTCATGATTACTGACCTTTAGATATTTTGCCATCCAGCCAGGATCTGTGGAAAAGAAACCAAAAAATGGAACCTGCTCAACACCTGTAGTGTTTTTACGGTGCTATGCTTGCAGTATTGCACTAGGAAAGACCATGTTCACTTGTCCTGCGTAGAAATGTATTTTTGCAAATCATAAGAGGTATTTTCAGTTGTTTTCTTTACTAGCAAAGCACCTAAGGCTGTTTTTAATTATATTTTGGGTATCTCCCTGAAAGAATATTGAAGAATGTGCAGAAAAGCAACATTTTTAAAGGTCCCAGCGTTTTCAAGGACGCAGTGTAGCAAGCAGAGACGTGGATATATTGGAAAATTCTGTTGAGATCAAGGTCTGAAATTACCATACATTTGTACTAACTGTACATTTATGAGTAGTAATGTGTACATTTCTGATTATTTTTCTTGTTGTTTAGCATAAATTTATGAAATCAGGTACAATTAACAAGGTTTTGTAAGCTTTGAAGCACACTAAATGTGCTTTCCCTATGCTATTGAAAAGTCAAACTTCAAAGTACTGTGTTGAGCTCAAGAAAGAAAGATAAGCAGTCTCATTTCACAGTACAGTTCTGTTTTAATTGTTCCTAATCTTTACCTCCTTCTGTCCTTAGTCTGTTTGGTAGCCAACCTGAGCTTCTGGACTGTTAGCACTGATTTGTTTCCCATACCACTTGAATTCAGAGGTGGTAATCTTTTTTTCTCCTTCCCCTGGCTTTTAAAAGTACTCCCTCCCTCATAATAATTATATTCCTTAGGAATCACCTATTCCTCAGGGAAGTGGAGCAGAGTGGCAGAAGAGCTGTATGTTATTAGTGCCATGAAATGAAAAACCTCAGGGCAGATGTTAGAGGGGCCAGGGGTTTTCCAACCCAATAGCTCTTGAGGGGTGAAAAGAAGAATCTACTGCAGTGCAGTCAGACCGAGAGCTGACTTGTGGGGGCAGTTGTGGTTTTGAGTGAGCTGTATGTTGATTTTTCCTTACCAGTCACAACAGCAGAGTTGTAAGACAATAATCTGGCTGCCTGATAAGGCTCAGCTGTGAGACGTTGCACTGAGCAGTCAGTCCATAATCTCTCTATCCAAATCTCAAATCTTTCCCATAAAATATGAAGTCAGCTTGGTGCTCTTGTTAAGGAGCACCTAACGGCAGCATAGGGTTTTGAGTGAGTTGTATGTTGATTTTTCCTTACCAGTCACAACAGCAGAGTTGTAAGACAATAATCTGGCTGCCTGATAAGGCTCAGCTGTGAGACGTTGCACTGAGCAGTCAGTCCATAATCTCTCTATCCAAATCTCAAATCTTTCCCATAAAATATGAAGTCAGCTGTGATGCTCTTGTTAAGGAGCACCTAATGGCAGCATAGCAAGGGCAGGCAGTGGAGTAGTTGCAAAATGTGACCTGATTTTGTTTAGGCGGCTTGGAAGTTTAGGCTCATTGAAACTGCTGTCTCAAGAACACCAATAATTAGCTAAAGATAGCTAATTTGAAAAACCCATGGCTGGATTGTTCCAATTCATGGCTGGACTGTGTTTTTAATCTCTCTGAAATGACTAATAGTGTGTATAAATAGTGACATCCAGTGTTCAGTTCGATCAACCACAGGCCACGTTCCATGAGGTCATTCAATTAAGAGATTTACTACAGACCCTACTTAAAATGCCTGTGTAAGATAGTAGGCTAATTTGAATATTAACTACCTGCCAACTTCAACACACCTCCACAATAAAAATTTCCTTCCTGACTTGTTGGGGAACAAGAATGGTGTGGCTCTTGTATAATGCTTTAACTTTCTTTTTTATGATAGCAAGCGTCTGATTATTCCCAGGTGTTCTTGATTTCTTCTTTCTCTGCTCCTGTTGCTATGAATGTGGCCATTAGGGCAGCAGTCATAAAGGATGTGTTCACCACTTCCTTCTCTGTCTGTCTCTTAACATAGCCACAAGTCCACCGTCTTCTATCCACATTAATTCCCTGAGGTATCCACATAGTATTTGTGTTGACTGCCTTAATTTTGATCTTCTCTAATCATTCCCTGCCAGATGGCAGTTAAAGTTTAATGGTCCCTGTAAAAATAGTTCGCTTTCTTCTTTTAATCAGTCACGTGTGTTTGCTTAGCTAACTGTTAGATGTTCAGAAAGCATGAAAGGACCACCAACACAATTACTTCCAAATACACATCCGTATTTTGATTCAATGTTATGTAAAAGTAAAGCATTATAGAGTAAGCAAGATTCCTGGAAGTTAGCATGGGCTACATGACCTTATATTTTGTGTGTTTTCTTTAGATATATTAGAAAGATAAAAGTAGTAATATGTGACATTTCATATAATCAAATGTGGATTGTTCTTTTGTGTCTTGTAGGCTCAAATGTTTGTGTATGCTATGGTAGAAAGTGTCTAAGTATTATGCTTTTGGGGATGGATTTAGGAATGCACTTAAAGCAGATGCTTAACTTTAAGCTCATGTGTATGAATAATGATAGATAATACAGCCTTGAGCAAAGTACTTTGGCATATGCTTAATGTTAGGCCCTTAAGTAGTTCCGCTGAAGTTATTTACCTTCTTGCATGTTTAAGACTACAAATCGACACCTAATGACACAGAACCTAAGATTCTACAGTATGTGTTTACTTGATTGAAGCTTATTAGAGGATTGAGGGGTTTGCCGAATCGAGAATTTAATTCCATTGCATATTCACGCTTTGCCTAAGTAGCAAATTGCTTTAGAGGCAAATGGTTTAAGCCACATCAGACAGCTATAGAGTGAGTAGGTATTATTGTACCATAGGGGAATATGAAGGGAAAGTGACAGGCTTGGAGCCTAATCCGGCTCACAGTGCTGCCAGAGGAAAGATTGCTGTGGAATTAAATGGAGGCTGGATCAGGCCCTGAATGCCTTGCCTAGAGCAATACAGGAAATATATAGCAGAGTCACTAACAGAACCCAGATCTGCTGATTCAAATTAGACTTGTTTTGTATCCAACATCTGCGTACACTGCAACTGGATGTGTCATTGCAGCCTGCGCAGGCTAGATTCTAGATTAAAGCTCGCGTGAGAAAGCCTACACATACTGCAGGCATCACACCCGCCTACACATCCTAGGAAGATGAGACTTGCAGAAGTGCAGGCCATCCTACATTATTATCCCTGGTGGCAGTCTGAGCAATAGGGATCCTTGTACCTTCCTCCAAATAATGTTTTAACAACCATCTCCAAAACAAGCCATCAGATACAACAAAGTATGCACTGTGACAGTACTCCTTGCTCCATTTTTTTTGTTTTAAATGATGGTGATGGAACTCAATTATATGAAACTTCTGATCACCTTAGTGCTTTCTGATTTTGCCATGAGTGCTGGGGAGTTGGACAAGAATGGGAGTTGCTTCAGCTCCATTTTTTCCCATAATGCCTTAAGTAGTGATAAATGTTTTTTTACATGCATCTTTTTTGGGTAAGATCTAGGCCAGAGAGCAGAGACGTAGATGGGACTGTTTGTATTATGATAATAGCCAGATGACCTCATTGAGATCAAGACCTCAGGGTACTGGATGCTGGGAAAAATGTAATAAAAGCCAATTCCTGCCCAAAGGAACAGGAGGTCTAAATACACAAGCTATTTTGTAAATCTGGGACACAGAGAGGTCGATTTGCCCAGTGTCAAACCATGGCAGTTGCTAGTGACTCACTCTTGATCTCTTGTGCTTTAGCCAATGGCCTTAACTCCAGCAGCATCCCTCTTCTTGATATTTAATTAAAATGGCAGCAGAGCCCAGCTTTGCTAAATTTCCATATGTCTGAGCTGTAAAATCTGTCAGCTGTGGAAAGGCGGACATACTTTTCTTATTGACTCCCCTAGTTTTCTCTACTGTTTCCATATCAGAGAAACATGCGCTGGTTCCTTCCCTGCTTGGCTAAAGATTGCAAACATATAAACGATCAGAACAGAGCTTGCTGGGCTGATGATGGCTAATAGCAGGTGTTGAAGTGAAGGCATTCCCCTGTGGACACAACCCATCATGGTTGGGCTGATGCCCAGTTCATAGGAGGGAACATGAATCTTTCAAATGGAAAGGGAGATAAATTGCATCTAAACACTCTAATGATGATAATGTAGAGAGACAGATGTGGTAACTGAGTGTTAGAATCCCTCCATACGCTCTTTACTTCTATTATACTCTCACATTGTATACTATTGACTAATATAGGCCAGATGCAAAAAAAGAATGTTGTTTGAATTTATCCTCTGGACTTCTCCCAATTTGTGCACCTTATAGGTAGAAATATTTGTCACTGGCAAACTGACACAAAAGTAATTTTTATAAGATCATATGAAGAGTGCATTGGCAAGCACTCACTGGCATTTTTTCAGCTTCACAACTTTTGCTAAAACATTCACGCTATGAAAATTGAGACAACTGCAGCTCAGAGGTCCTGATTCTGGGCAGGGAATTCTGTCTCCTTGCCCCTAGTGTGGCCACTCTCACCTTTGCAAAGGGGGTGCCATGCAAAGACTTGTAATTCGGAAGTGCTTTGGATCCGCTTTGCATAGACAAAAATGATACAATGATTTCACAAGGTGAAAGGCAGACAGGGAGGAGGTGCCGAGCGCTGCCAAGTGAGTCTAAGCTTGGAGAGTTTGTAAGAACCACACAGAACACTTATACACCTGATATAGTATATGCCAGTTGTTAAGGCAGAAAGCCAAAGGTAATGAGCACTGTGAGAATTATGAGAGCTCCTTTTTGGCCCAGGTTCTTGCCCGTAATTGAAGCACTATCCTCTACTGATCCTTCAGGTGCTATAGGAATGATTTTATCCAGGCTTCAAGGGAGAACCAATCCCTAAAAGGTGGAGGAAACTTTCTTCACATTATATAGCTCTGTGCTAGAAGCAAGCTATGGACGTGACTCCTGAGTATTCTTAATAGTTTTCAGAAAGTGAAATTCCTAAGTGAGGTTTGGATTTTAATTGAGAAAGTGATTTTTGTGTGTGCTGCAAGACTAATAGAAAACCATATGTATGTTTACATATTTATGTAATTATACCCTATCACGAAATATGCATTAAAATATCTTTATTGCACTAATTAGAATTTATTTTTAAAGATATTTCTATATAGTATTAGAAAAAATAAGGCAAATAATAGCTGTCCAGGGATATTCTCCATCAGTCTGTACTCTCGATCAATTTTAACAATAGGCATTTTCTTTTTCTTTAACCAGCTTCTAATGTATTCACAGACAAGGAGTGTTTGTAAGACATTCTAATCTTACTCCTGAATAATAGATTTTAGCATGTTTTATGCTCGTGAGCTCCTTCTCACCCACAATATTGTATTTCAAGGAGTTGGTGGCTACTCTGTGATGCTGAAAATGTCTATTTCTCTCTCTGTTTCCAGTCTTGAAATCTTTTTAAAAGGATAATCTATACTTGAGAAAATAGTCAGGCTGCTAAATCAAAGACTAACTTGGCAATCTCATTAAAGTGCATGTAGTAGTCACTTAGCTTTCCTCTCCTTCCATGTTCTGTCTTCCTTTGTACAGTTTTACTTCAGTTACAAACTGTTTAGAACCAACACTTGCTTTTCCTTTTGGAAGGGGACTTGGGACAATTTTGTTCTACCTAAATAATCAAATCTATTTTTTAATCTATCAATTTTATGGTTTAGGTATGGGACATCTGAGTTCAGAAGCAACCTTCAGAAATGTCCACTTGCAAAAAACATTCCAAAACTTGTAAAAATAAGTTACCAATCCTGGGAAGCACTGAATGTATAATTGACAAATCAGAAAGATAAGCAAAATAATTATTAAAACTGTGGAGGACATTCAGGTCTACAAATAACTATAATAAAAAAAATTATTTGCTGATTTTTCTTTCTTTTTTTAAATTTTTTTTCCTTGGGAGTTCAGTGATGTACTGTAATGACAGGGAGGAACTGTCAATTTAATTTGAAGCTGGAAAGTCAAAACAATGAACTTTACTGCAAATTGGAAACAGTGGAAACCCCTGTGATTCAACCGTTGAAAACCAGACTGGCCAAAGCACTACACTTGATTGCACACCTGCAAGGATGAGGCAAACTGCTGTTTCTAGTTGTTACTGTTGACATTGGTCTGGGAAGACACGTATTTAATAAATAACATTACATGCACTATTTCTGTTACAAGATGGTGCATATAGCTGCGAGACAGCTTTTGGGAAGGACCTCCTTTGGCTGCCCATAACTGCTTCAGAACATCACATAATTAATTTCTCTATTTATCAGTAAGACATTGTTTGAATCACACAAAATCAAGTACAAACACAACCAAAAAACCAAGAAAAAGGAGATAATGCTGCATTAGAGTTCAACTACTAGTGGAAGTAGACTAACAAGTCTAACATCAAAGCATCTACCATGCTACCTAGTACCTTTTTACCTTGTGGTAACAGTAAGAAATGGTTTTATCAGGACATTTGCATTAGATTTTTATGCAGAAGGCTTGTCCAAGAAACAGAAGCCCTAATTATAATATTAGCTGAGAGAAATACAGCAAAGTAAATCCATCTTTCTCAGAAGAAACAGTGTTAAAGAAAAATGAGTAGCTGTATAATGTGTCACTGCTTCTGTCAGAGTTCATAAGTGGAAGTTACACTGGTACATTAAACTGGCAGCTTACTCTGATTATACTGTATCCATCTAACTCATGAGGAATGCATAGGAACACTACAGAATTGCTTTTGCACCTCTTACATTACACTTCACATTTTTAATGCTTAGCAGAATCTGTTGGTGTTTAAAAGTCTTTAGCAATTGTTTCTAATGCAGCATGGAAAAAAGCTGAAGTCATTAAACTGAATGTCATACAACAAAATCATCTTGCATTTTATTACTTGATTTCTAAAACAATTACTACATTTCGCTCAGGTGCCTGCCTGGAAGCCAAGGTTTTCTTCCATTGTGAGCAATTAGCCTCCGTTGTTTTCTCCATGGAGGAGGAGTGTGCAAGAAGAGTGCTGCTTGCATAGGTGGCCACCAGCACGTAGGATGCTGTGCAGGATGCCTGAGCACAGGAAAACATGGTGCACGTGGGGAGAACTCTCACGGTGGAGCAGGGCCAGCTGCTGGCTTCACCTGCCTCGCAGACTGTGGGAAGGACTGACATGACAAGCTGGCCTTTCTGCAGGAGTTAGATCACAGCCAGCCTTCCCTTTTCAATTGCATGTAACTATTGGTTTCATTACAGAGAAGTCTATTCCATGACTTTTTCTCTTATTTTTCCTGTACGTTCCTGTGATAACTTGACACAGAGAGAGTAAATATAAAATTTCTATTCCATGACTTTTTCTCTTATTTTTCCTGCACGTTCCTGTGATAACTTCACACAGAGAGAGTAAATATAAAATTAGTTTTCAACTACAAACAGGCATTTAGTAAATGCCAGAAATAAGAGAACACTAAAAGTTTGGAAACAAGCAAAGAGCAGTCATAGCAAAAAAGTGTGTTAAAGAAATTGGCTCATCTAATTTAAAATAGTAAAATGACCAAGTTCCTGGGCTGAATTATTCCCAGAAGCAATACCATGACTTCACTCAGGAAGCATTACTCAGTGGGATTATAGCTGGAACATTCTCAACCTTAAGGATTCATCTTCAGAAACATCATTCTTGGAGTGCAAAATATCCTGTACCTCCCAGTCCTGGAATAGACTTCTGTTAGTTACTCACGTTTCTGTATATCACAAAATTCAATTTACTTGTGAGTCATTTTGCTGTTCAAGAACTGTATAAAATGTTAATTTTTACGTCAGTAAGGGTTAAGTGTCCAAGGAATTCAGCTTTCACAAAGTGTGGGAT
>NW_010192957.1:50105-53495 GCF_000695765.1 Mesitornis unicolor | reverse complement strand
CTACACACTCCTGAAAATCCTGTCTCCTACATTACAATACTTCACTTGTTCGTCCACAAGAGAGAATTCTGTGCAGTTACTTATGGCCCCCCCTGTAAAATGTGATAAGGTACCTCTAGAGATTACAGATAAGGTGGTCTCCTACCATGAAGTGGACTGTTTAGTGTGGTGAGGAAAAGAAGTTGCTTTTATTTATTCATTTACAAAAAAACCACCCAGAAGATTGACACCTAATTCAGGTGTGCAAGGCCACATGACGTGAAGAGCTTTGGGGAGCTTTTTCCTCTGTTGTCTTAGACACACTGGAAATTTCTTGCCTGGTGAGATAAACCAAGGGATTGACAAAAATACAAACTCTACTTGACAGGGATTGCCGTAAAGCAAAGTGCAATAGAGAAGACATTGCTTTCGTGGTATCCTATATATCTTTCTATTACACAGGAAATTGGATTGAGCAAGATTGTCTTAATTCCACTCATAAATACTGTGCAGCAAACTGACAGTCTTCAAGCTTTTATTATTTTACTTTAAAACTGATACCAGGGTGGTGGTCTTGAGCTGTTGTTGATAAATATTTTCTCCTGCAAAAACATTATCATTATACTAAATGTTTAACCTCAGTTAGACTTAATGTTTCTTTAGTGTCTGCCATTCTTCTGTGATTGTGAAAATATGGTGCTTCCTTCGAGGATAACTGCTGACATGGAAGCTGCACTGGAATTAGGTTAAAGTAGCTCTTTCTTATAAGAGAAAAAGTCAAGAAACTGGAACTATGCTATAGCTTTCATTGTATGCCTCTCAAAAATACTGTCACTGCTGCTGGTGGTGGTTTTGTGCTGAAGTACCAGTTGAAGAATTATGAGTCATTGGAAAGTCTTTCTGTATTTGTCAGAAAACTGTATTTTAGTGTTAGTAGCTCAGAGCACTGATCTAAACCTGATTCCTTATGTACCTGCATACAGCCTTGTAGTCAGTATTCCTATTATCATGTCACTGCTCCTGCATGTATCCTTGACAGATCGCAGCCATAAATATATATTGAGATGAAAGTAATTGAGTCAGGTAGATCTCTGTATTACTTCAGTGCAAAAAGCTTATCTTAAATAGAGACTATCAACTGAGTTAAAATGTTTTTGCGATATGCGCGGATGCGAGACCAACAAACCTATTTCACTTTGGTGCCTTAAGGAGACTCAGATCTTTAGTTTTAGCTGCTGTGCTGTTACCTTTTCCTGAAAGCTCTCTTATCCATAAAAAACCAAAGTAAGAGTGGAAACACATTTTCTTGTGACCTGAAGGCATTTGGCTTTTGGTATTTTATCTTCTTCTGTTTAGGGAATAATGAGTGGGCAACATGCTTTCCCAGTGTCTGAATGTTTAAAACTCACATTGCAATGTGCTTTCCTGCACGTGTAGAGGTACAAGCTGTGTGCTAAACACTAAATTCGTGCTCAGATTCTTCCTTCAGATGCACATATGTAACTTATATAGCAGTCAGTGGAAGGTGCCTGCACAGATTAAATGCTAAAATAATATGGCATTGCATCCATTTGCCTTGGCTGAGAATTTTAGTTCAGAGAATTGTCAAGAAACTGCAATTCAGTGCTTTAGCTCTTTACTATATTCATATTATGAAAATAAGACGACCTTTCATTCACATGGTATTAGATAAAGATTTAGGAGGAGGTGTGGAGTGGTCTTGGATGGGAAAACATATGAACACTATCCACATACATCTCCTAAGCTGATTATTATTTCACTTATGGTACCTCTGAACAATTTCTGTTGTGAACAGGGTATTTGCCATACATTCACAGAGTTTGGGGCAGAATCCCTCCTGGATGCTGTTTTTCAACCTGATTTTCATCTAATGGTGGCTTCAAAATAAGTATTTTTATGTGAAGTAGTACAGTACTTTATATAAAGAATCATGGTTTATAACACATGACATTGCAGTAGCTATGCCACACTGAACAAGTCAGATGAAACAGAGCTTGGTTTTGCACAAAAATGCGGATATTAGCTAATTCACATATATAAACTAGGAATAATTTTATTTGTATTGTGAAACAGTTATAAACCCATGATGCTGATTGTTATTTTAAAGTTATCTTTCACTACCAGCAGAGGGAGCACCAGTGATTAAGCTGCGCAAACCTTGGAGGTTTTGTACACTGGTGCACTCTAAATCCTCCATTAGTCAAATTCTGTCTGCAGACACCCAGAAAAAATTTCTAATCCTGTCAGCAGAAAGCTGAGGAAAACCGAGGAATAATATGTGAGGGTAGAACTGATCCTTGAATGAGTTCAAATATTCATATCTTCCAAAATAAACTCGTGTCTACCCCTAATTAAATGTGCAGCATCGTATTTACAGCTTTGTGAAAGATAACATGGCACACAAGTGGTATTTGCAATAAGACCTGAGACCTGACTACACAGACCGTGGCCATCACAGCTTGCAAACTGCTCCAAAGGTGTTTAGCGAACTCCATTACTGATTTTGCAACTTAAACCACTGTTCTGTGGGAAAACACATTTCAAATATGAAAACTGTAGTTACTCAAAACCTAAGATTTTGAAAGATATTGGAATGCATTTCAAAGCTACCATTTGTTGCAGTTGACTTTCAGAGAGTGTTTAAAAGTGCCAGAATTACCTATTCAGGCCTCAACAGATAATTTAGCATTTTCATTCAACCCTCAAATCTAGAAAAAAAAAACCAGAATTCACAGCTATTGAAAAACTGTGTAAGAGAAGATTGGATATAAAGCAGTATGACTCACCTCCAAAGCTCTAGGTTTTCTTTAAAACTTTTGCTGGGGTAAAGCAGTATAGAGAACCTCTGTTAAACGACTCCTGGTTGAGTCCTAGTATGCCAGCGAACATCTTAGGTGGCTATATGACATTTTAGCCATTTCAGTAGTAATCTTTACCAAATAAGAATACCTATATTGTTGTCATTTCATATCAAGTAATAAAAAGCTGCACAAAAAATATCAGCTTGGTTTTAAGGTTATTCTCCCATATTTTCTCACAACAGCAAAAGCACTTAATTTGAGGGTTAAGCCAACATACATGCCTAACCAACATCATTGTAACAAAGACATTTTAGACTTGATGAAGAGACTGCGCACATGAAACCTTTTTTCCTTCAACCTTGTCAGCCCCACTAATGGAAGATACAACCATGCTACAACCTTACGTGCCTATACACACAGCCAAAACAAACCCAGCAGCTCAGTTCCTCCCCAGGATCATCTCAGTTCAGTTCAGTTCTAAGGCAGCCATCTAAAACTGAAAACCTAGCTATAACAATCAGCGTGACTTTTATCACATTACGTCTAATCACAGAATCACAGAATCACAGAACGTTAGGGATTGGAAGGG
>NW_010192957.1:41811-49565 GCF_000695765.1 Mesitornis unicolor | reverse complement strand
TTGGCCTTCTTGGCCACAAGGGCACTAATGAAAGTAAAGCAGTGGTAAAATTGGGCAAAATGGCAGTTATGAAGACTTTGTATTATAGGCAGTAAAATGATCAAGAGTCTTGCACGAAAAGAAGTGAGATATCTCAAAGTCTCTGTGGGTTCCCCATCACTGTGGTAGCACACACCTATTGGTTGGAGAGAGTGCCTAAGGAAGCATGACTGCAAGTTACTCTGAGCCTTTATAACCTGCTTCGTAAGATCCAGTTAAAACAGCTGGCATGTGGGAGGTGGACACATGCTATCTGAAGCGTTCACAGCATTGCGTAAGTAAATTATACTTGATCACCACAAGTCATGTAGTGTCCACTCTCAGTTTATTTACATGTCACAGTCACTCCTGCAGTATTTGCTTAGCAATTGGTGTCAAGAATATGACAAAATTAATTCTTCTTACCTCAGGTGGCATCAGATAAACCACTCTTCAGTATCTAGATGAGCATGGTCTTCCAAGTTACTTATTTGGTTGAGGGCTGTGCATCGATCAAAGATCTTTAGTACCTGCAAAGAAAGAACTCAAACTTTCATATCTTTCCTGATGAAAAGTTTTTCTGATAAAAGTAACAGTTACTGTGTCCAAATTATTATTATTCAGTGTGCTGCACTGTCATATGGGCCGAGGAAAAGTCCTGGGGCTTGTTTTTTTTGTTAAATAATGATAATTAAATGTTTATTTTGTTAATTTTATTTTAGCCAGCTTTGAAGAGTGGGTAGAGGAGGGATTACCAGCGTAACTGGATCATGTCTTCTGTTTACAAGCTTTACAATACCTTCTAATTCTTAGGCTAATTAATTAAAGGTTCACACCTTTTCAAAATGAAATTCTTGAAAACAGCAAAACAAAGGAAAAACAAACAGTGCAGTTTGGTTTGCAGCATATGATGTTATTAATTAATATGCATTCACAATCACACATCATTTTCAAAATCACTGTTGGTTTTGTCATTGGATTTTTTGAAAGCGAATTTGGAGCATACTTTTACTGTACATTTAACACGTTCAGTTTTTCTTTTTTGCTATATCTGATCCCTTTTGAAAGTTGTTTACCATTAAAATGCACCAGAATTGTTTACCATGTAGGAAAAAACCCAACCATTTCAGAATTCAGAAGGCTGAGTGGCTCACTATTGTAACTTAGTCACTTCAGTAACAAGTATTTCTCTTTCAGATAGCTCTTGTCACTGGATGTTAATGAACTGCATGATGTTTAGTAACATAGATAAAATGAGTCTTAGTTGTTGGATCCATAAACTGTGTTTCCTGCATTCTGAAAAGCTGACTATTTATCTTAAAAACTGTATTTCTCTACCTCTGATCACTGGGTGTGTCACTACTTCGTTAAATCAGAAACATTTTTTGCCACTAATACTGAATGGTTAAAGTTTCTACATGCTTTAATGCATGCATATGCATACATATTCATAAGCAACATGATTGTTTACTTTCCTGTAGCTTAATTTGCCCAAGCATAGAGAAATCTGCTACAATGTTTTCATTGAAAATGACAAATATGCAATGATACTGTAGGTTGTCTGCTTCTGGTTGCGATTCATAAGTGTATGTACCATTTAACAACCAATAAAATATGACAGGCATAAACAGTTCTGTCTCAGTAGGAAAGGAAATTTTATTGTTCAGGTTTTAGTCACACATGCCCTACATAAAGTTGTACAGTCAGATCAGCATTTTATTGTTACTTACCATATGTGTTACACCCCTTAGGCATAAAAGAGCAAGTTAGACAGAAAGTGTTAACCTTATCTGCAGAAGAAATTACTTTAAATGTTTATAGTCAAAACAGCCTTCCTTTAGGAACAAAACAAGAAAAACTGGAAACAGATCTATGTATCATGTAGATCTCAGCCAGAGAAGAAAGGAACCAATCTTATAATCTTAGTTTTATTAGCTTCTTTCTTAAATGTCTTATCTCCTCTTATACGCAGAAATACTTGATGATGCACCGACCACTGAGATCAGTAAGTTAACTGCTATCTCCATAACGCTGTATTCCCCCAAAGCTTGTGGTATTTAGGGTCATCTTGGGCTATCACAGAGAAAACATTCATAATTTTTTGTGATGATGTGCATAAATTTATGCACAGGTTTATCAGAATAATCAGGATGTCATGCAGGGGTAGGTCAGCGGTGAGCAGTGAACTCTGCAGGATACATCTGCACTCTGTTCACACTTTTCAGGGTCCTTGTACAGCACAGTGGGAGAGAGCGAAAGGAGAGGTGATGATTTTGAGGCACTTCTGCAGATAAGGAAGGATTTCAAAACAGCTTCCACTGGTTTTTTATCTTGGAATACACAGATTATATTTTCATTAATACACATATGCACCAGAATTTATGTTTACCAACGTACTACCGGCATTTATCTCCACCAGTTTAAGATGTTAACAGCCTGCAATGCGTTAGAAGTGCAGGATATGAACCTACACAGGATATGAATTTATAAATGCCAAAGTAGTGTAGTAGTGGCAACATGTAAATCAGAGTTCATAAAGGGAGGAAATATCTTTAGATCAGCTGATACATTTTTTTGTTTAGGTAAAACAAATGCTTTTGTGGGACTGGACTGAGGGATTGAATGATCAGTAGGCAATGCTGTGAAGCAGAATTCATACACAACAGAGGTCAGGGAGAAAAAATAAGCTGTATTTCAGATTACAGCATGCAACACACCAAAAACACTGAGCAAGGCCTTTGAAAACCAAGCAAGGAAGCTTGCTAGCTTTTCATAGAATCCTAGAATCATAGAATGGTTTGTGTTGGAAGGGACCTTAAAGATCATCCAGTCCAACCCCCTGCCATGGGCAGGGACACCTCTCACCAGACCAGGTTGCCCAAAGCCCTGTCCAACCTGGTCTTGAACACTCCCGGTGAGGGGGCATCCACAGCTTCCCTGGGCAACCTGTGCCAGTGTCTCACCACCCTCACGGTAAAGAATTTCTTCCTCACATCTAGTCTAAATCTGCCTTCTTCCAGTGTAAAACCATTCCTCCTCATTCTATTGCTACCTGGAATACACTTACACTTTAGACACTTTATCTATCAGGAGAAACTGAAAAAAAAGAAGAGCTACAATTCCTTCATTCAGAATGTCCCAGATAGCTGTTGGAGATACTTTCAAGCAACATTGGCTGAAATAACAGAGGAATGGAGAAAAAGCACCAAGAACCTTTAAGACATTTATCCTGCATAAAGTTGCTAATCTCAAGCTTCAGATAAACTAGTATAATACTTGCCCAAGCAAAACCTCAATACAAGTTCCTTAGAAAGTAGGGAAAAGTTTTCTTTTCTTTGCAATCACATATTCCCACAAAAATAATGTATTTGTGCAGTTAATGCCTGATGAATTTATGGCTGACCTTATTTATGACTTGAAGATTACAGAACTATTGCCTGAAAAGTGACCCCTTGTATTTACCCATATTAGTTGATAATATTTTTTCTGATTCTAAATTTTTTTAAATCCAAGTGATTTCAGATTTCTGAGCAACTACCCATAATGGGAAGAAATCCATTTGAAACACTGGAGAGCGTAAGTAGAAGGTGTTAATTATAGCTAAATGTCCAATTCCCCTCCCCCCCTCTGGGCTAAATGCTACAGTTTTAGGTTGCTTTCATTTTAGTAACCATTTGATCTTTCCCAGGAGAGGATTTTGTACTATTTCTTTTAATCTTCTCTGCATGCAGTTCAAAACTGGCTCACTGAACTCAATTTTAATTTAGTGTTCGTGTTTATGAGCCAGAGATTGCAGGATCTACAACAAAACAACTAAAAAGAATGTTTATAAATGTTAGTTACCAAAAATTGTGGGACGTAAAGCTAAATGCATGTGATTGAATGATGCTGTTACTCCCTCTGCTTGTTGTGATCTGCAGGGAAAAAAAAAACAACTTACAAACCTTGCAAAGTACAAGTAAAGTAAAGTACAATAAGCTTTCACCGTGATGCCTTTTTAACTATTGAACAATCTAGCAAGCAATTTTAAAACTATGTGGAAAATAAGACAGATTGATGTTGCACTCTATGCATGTGAAGATCTTCAGTGACTCGAACCAATTAACCAGGCAGAACAAAGTTAAACAAACACATAAATCTTTGCAGGGTGGACATTCCATGCAGTAAATAATGCAACACTTCCACTGTCATCAGATAGCATGCACTGCGCTAACTTCCACTAAGCCAGATTTTGGCACTTGCATCAGTGCCAGATAGGTTGTCTGGTAGCTCCTAATTTCTATGGATCAAAAGTCTCCACAAATCAAAACATCTCTGTTGAATTAAACTATGTGGGTTTTCAGTTAAAGTGGAAACGGGTCATGCAGTCAGCTAAGAAGTTGCAAAATGTGTTTACCCACCTCAAAATATTGCTCCATATCTCATTCCTTTTGTAAGAATGTCTGTAAATCCAAAAAACACATTTTCCACATCCATTGTTTTAATAAACTTCCAAAGAGACATTCATTTCCCAACTTCTTCATAGCACTGCAATAGCAAAGTATGCTGCTGGTGTTAGCCATAGTTGTGTCTGCAGTCTGGGTTCAGACAAAGTGACAAATCAGCTGCAAGGCCCACATGCACAAAGAAGAAGTTGCAACGATATCCTAACCTTGCTTACAACAGAAAAATACACTGCCAAAAGTATTGAATAAATATTTGACAAAGGAAAAATGAAGATATAAGAAAAAAAAATAACAAGAAAGAAAAAAGGAAAAATCTAGCACGGTGTGTGCTGGTCTGGACCCCACAGAACAAGGATTTCCATGCATTAATATGCCAAAACCAGAGTTAGTAACTTTATTTGGACTGACTCTACTTCTAAAACCTAGTGAGGCAAATTTATCCTCAGGCCTATTGAAACTCATTTCAGAGCTGTTGAATTTGGGAGCATTGTGTCATATAACTGGAAGCAGAAGTTAATGTACTGAGTGTTGAGTTTCAGTAATATGAAATATTAATTCATGTTTACTATGAATGTTGATTGTTTTAATACCCTGAATTTAGATACAGAAGATTAGATGTAATGGGTGGTTTCCATATGCCACAAGTAACCCAGTTGCTCTTTTAACTGTAAATTCTGCAAGTACTTTTTTTCTTATCTAGCAATTCAAGCACATGATTTAAAATTAAACCATTTTTCCAGCACCTGTAAAAACGTGCAAATGACAGAACTGGCAGTATGATGATTGCTTTGCAGATAAGCGTTTTCTTCATCATCTTCAAGGACATCCAGATTTACGATCTAATCACTCAGCCCTTTAACAGGATGCATTTGAGTTTGATTAAAAAAGAAAACAAATAGCAGTGCAGATTTATTAATGAAATCTGAGTGACCTTTTCACATATGGAACTCTCTCAAAATAGTGAGTTTAAAACCGACTATGGCCTCCTTAGCTGTTTTAGGTTTGCCCGTCCCAGTATGCAGCATGTTTTTGGTGTGCTTTTTCACATTGGCAAGTGCAAATTTTGGAAAACCATCTCCCCCCTCCCCCTCCTTGAACTTTAATTGCTTAACCTACATCCTAATTCAAGTTGCTCATAAACCTTAGCCTTTGTTGTAGGTCCGACAGCTGCGTTATGTCAGTAGCAAGTAAAACCTTCACAAAGTTCCGGAATGCTGCAAGACATTTTATAGGTACTGCAATAAAAGGCAAATTGAATTTACAAAAATGCATTTGTCACTGATTAAAAACTTACAAAGTTAATTGGAAACACTGCGTAGGTGTTGCCACACAACTAGAGGTGTAACTCTTGGTTTTAATTCAGTTGGAGCACAGGGGAGAGTAGCCGTTCATGTAAGGCCAGCAATCTGATTCATATTTCTTTTCCCTTGAACAAACAGGGTGCATTTACTGGAAGATTTGCATGAATGGTAAATATTTAGCAGCGCTAAGATGCTAACCAATGTGTAGTGACCCCTTTCAGGCTCAGTTTCCAAGGCTGTATGAATGTAAAATTTGCAAGTATCAGTTGGTGCCCATTAGTAATTGCAGCGCCCCTTGGGAAAGTTTTCCAGGCCTTTTCTCACCCGCTTGTTTTACACTGGCAAAGTTGACACTGCTGGGACACTCATTCCTTCGGCAAGTAAGGAGGGGAGAGGGAGGTAACCAAGAGCCCAGGCAATCAGCACCCTCCCCCTGGAGCTGAGTGAATTATCTCCACATAATCCACTTAACCTTTGCCATTGTGGGACCTGGAAAGCTGAAGGTATTTTTAAACTTGAGTCTTTTAATTGCCAGTTTATAGTGTCACTAGCCCAGCTCAGCTGGAAAGAGGATGATTGGAAAATAGTTCCATGAGGCAATGGCTTTTCACCTCGGCTAGGAGTCCTAATTATTATTAGTTTAGTGGCTCACTGTCTTTTACCTCTGTGGGGACAGTAATCTACAGTGAATCCACAGGTGATGGAGTTTCTTTACCAAAATATTACTAGTTAATACAGCTACGATGGCATAGATTTCAAACTACTTACAACCTTGAGCTTGGGTAACATACATATATCGTCATTAATCATCAATATGCAGAAAAATCCAAACTAACACAAAATATTGTGGTAACAGCTCTATAACAGCAAGGTCAAATAATATGAGAAAACTGCTTTGCAATGTCTACTCTTAGCAGTCTCCACTTGGTAAAATAATTTATTAAAATCCCACTTAATCCCCTTATCAGGCTTTAAAGGAAAAACAAAAAATGCCTTAAGCAAATGTTGATGAATGGTTGTTGGTAGTTTTCTGAAGATAAGCTATGGAAAATTTAATTAGAAAGTGATTAGCTCAGTAGACTGCAGTAGGCTGTGAGAGCCTTCTGATACACTTTTTGGTGTGGCTGCTTAAAAATTAAACAGATTAGTGCTTGCCTAATTTATTGATGAATATTCCACTGTGCTGGACTGTCAGTATGTCCACATTTCAGTTATCACCAAATCAAGCAAACAACCTTGTATATAGTCTTAACAGAGATTCCAAGAAGTGGAAACTGCACCTTTTCCTTGAGCTGGAATTTCAAAAGAGATACACATCAGCAAAGTTTGGCTTCTTTAGAAATTTAAATCTTGGAGTTCCTGAATTGTGTAGGTCCATCTCCTTCTGTACTGATGCTAAGGTATCACATAGGGAGGTTTTCTTTTGGTGAAGTACGCACCAAAGAATATTAACCAAGGAGATGGCTGAATTAGTAATTTCCCTTCAGAATTCTTTTGGGAGTGTGTGCTCTTGGGTTTTTTTTGACTGGTATACAGAGTATAAGCATGATGGACTGTGATTATTTTTAATAATTGCTGAAAAGTAACTAACATTGTAGGTCTCCAGTGGTCTGCCACATTCTTGTATGAGTGCAACCAGCAGTGCTAGATATCCGTGTGCTCTCTTTGTTTCTACCAGTGAGTGGAAATCTTAAAACTGTGAAAAGAATAGCATGCAGAATAAAAATTATGGGGCTGAGCATTATCTGAGTATTTGTAAAGGGTATTGGTATCCCATTTTTACTCAGAAATCTTACAGGGATCTTAAAAGAAAACCTCCCTATGTGGTACCTTAGCATCAGTACAGAAAGATAATTATTCTGGGAAATTGATGCCAAAACAGAGTTCCTGTTTCTCACCACAGTCTCTGTCATCTCCTTGATCTTTTATTAATGATGAGGAAGCAAACAGCAGTAGCAAGGATTCAGCAGAAGCAGCAAGGATGATCCAA
>NW_010192957.1:32391-41800 GCF_000695765.1 Mesitornis unicolor | reverse complement strand
CCTGCTCCTGCTATTCAACAATTGAGCATTACGTGATGAGAACACCATATTATGTTATTTTTCAGTTGCAATCTTTGAAAAGAAACAGACGAAAAAAAGGAAAAAAAAACAAACAAAAAAGGATTTCCAACCCTAAATGTATATTTTTATCCAGGCCTACTGAATAAGAAGGAGCATTTATTCCACTTCATTGGGTATTCCTTCTCACCTTCATGTGTCCATGGCTCACGCTCCTTTTTTCAGAGATCTTAAAAAAAAATAGAGAAAGAGAGTATGTCATGGAAAACTGCAGTCACATCTATGACTTAGCCAGGAGCTCCATTTGGGTTGTTCTGGGATAGAATTTCAGCAGAGTTTTATGGAAATTAATTCTTGGCTCATATACCAAAATGACACAGTATCTGTAGTAGAGAAGGAATAAATGGGATTAAATAAAAGAGAAAGTGTTTGGGTTATTTTTCTAATTTCTCTGTTATTTCTGTAGTTAGGACTTTAATGGAATGAATAGCATTAATATGACATTTAGCAATTAAGGTATAGGCAGAAAGAGGGGCTTACTGACTTTGGTGCAGAACAAAAGGAGCCAGCACGGTAGCCATACCTTGGTACCTTCCTTTTCTCAAGACAAGCCCCCAAATCTGAAACAAATTAAACAAAAGCCTGCATTTATGTTGGAGGCTATAGCATAGTGAAAATGTGGCCACTATAGATAGATATAAGTCTCGGATACCTTCTCCTTGTTGAAGCAACCAAGGAGCAGTAAAGCCCAGGCCTGGCCACAGCGTGCTGATGACCTCGCCACGCTCCCCCAGCCACCCTGGGCCTGGTCCTGCGTGGTGCAGGCCGGGCTGGCTCCAGCCACTGCTGCTGGGACACGCATGTCAACAGAGATTGACAGCCTCATGAATGGGGGATGTTGATTTTCACGGAGTGATAGGTAAAACACAGTGTCACTGGCATCAGTGAGGGTTTTGCCATGGCTTTCAGCTTTTCATCATTCCTGAATAATTGTGAGCATATAAAATAGATTACCGTTGTGCTTCCTCTTGTAAAAATGAGCACTGGGACAGAGGAGGAGAGAAAAAACCACTTTCAGAGGTTTGCTGGTAGCTGCTGAGCACAGGAGATGCTAGCTGAAGTGATGTTTAATACAGCTGGAGAAAAGTTCCTTATATATATTCTTCTTTACTAGTTCGACTTCTCTCACAGCTGATGGATTTTTTTGCTAAATCTTGATAAGGTTGCTATGATTTTGGTCATATTTCCCCCCCTACAGAGGAAAAACACCTCTCACTCTCAGCACAAGGATTGTAACTCCAGATTAAAGACAGCAGAAAAGCACAAAAGAAACCTCTGTGAAAAAGCACAGTGCCTCCCTCCTTCCCATAAGAGGCTGCAGCTGACCAGACCACTGACAGGCAATTCCTGCAATTGCACATGTAGAATCATAGAATGGTTTTGGTTGGAAAAGACCTTTAAGGTCATTGAGTGTATTATATATGGTTACATATCCATATACCTCACTGCTTTAATCCCTGCCACATAGGAGAATGCATTGCTGCCTTTCCGAGCAAAAAAATTTGGTTTTTATGTGATTTGAAATACCAGGCTGATGTAGCACACTGCTGAACAATTTAGCCAAGTTCATTCATTCCTTCTCATGAATATGAGGCACTGTATTACTGCTATTAACTTAATAACTTTATTCAAAGGTTGTAAGAACCTTATCATTGATGTCTGATCTCAGACTGGGGAAAAAAATAAAATCACCCATATCTTACATGAAGCAATAAGTAAAGTGATGTTGCCAAGAGAGGCCTACATTCTGTAAGATTCTGTGGATATGCGCTCAGACAGTTTGGACTAATGAACCTATGTCATGAACTGCCGTCTCCTTTATATTCCCACTGCCACTATAATTATTACAATTCAGATGCTTCTTTTATGTTTGTGAATGTATGTGTGCTGTGTTTGCTCATCTAGCTAGGCACCGCGTGTCATAGGCTGAATATTTCTCTTGAGAGGGAAATTATCAAACGTATAAAAAATCCACAGCATAATTAAGAAATGAAGTATTTTTTCCCATTTCATGATATATCCCTCGTATCATACCTTCTTCTCAACTGGAAGATATTGTTGTAGTGGTGAAGACAAAAATTGTGATTGAATTTTGACAACTGAGGGCAAATATAATTTATTTACATATTGATTTACTTTAATTTTCAGGAAGGTGTTTTTCCATATAAATATTTACATGGGTATAAAGAGTAATAGGAAAGGAAAACAAGGGAAATAATGAAGAGCCACGAGTAATGCACCAGTCATTAGAAGGATAGAGAACTGTGTCTTGGAAAGTAGGGACTATGAACATTTGGAAGTCATAGCTGAAAATCAGCTGGAAAAGATGTCTCAGAATGACAAAGAAATACCTAGTGTGATTCTTCAAGATGTACATGGAAATACTGAGAAAAGTGTAAAGGATGGTAATAATAGTGATACAAGTGGCATCAAGTCTATTTTTGAGGTAGGATGTTCAGCATGGGATGTACCTCCCCTTTGAAAGTATCTTAGTGTATTGGAAAACCTCTGAGAAAACCTCCCTGAGAAGTCAAAACCTACCTTTCCACAGAGATGTGGAACAAGCTCCATCTATGTAGTTAATCCACAGATAGTTAAGAGATAGTTTGATGATTGTGGTCTGTAATTATCTACAGATGAAGACATTTGATACTTATAAAACAGTTAAGCTACTCACACAAGCATAGGAAGATCTAATGACTGGAAAAAAGACAGTGAAAATAGAGTGAGAATAAAGTACGAAGGGTACTTAAACACTGGAAGTATTTCCACGTGGCAGATTCACTTTCATCTGAAGATTTTATATCAAGCTTAATGTCAGTTTGAAGAAACAGGCTACCCTGCCAAGTACTTAAAGACTCGATGCATGGATCACGAGGTGAATTTCTACTGATTGTTTTATCCAAGAGGCCAGGTGATAACAGATCAGTGCAGGGTTGATGTAGGATTAAGAGCAGCTTGTGATCATTACTGATAAAAGTGAGCTCCTAGAGAGTGAGTTGGTGACTATCCATACCAGGCTTTAAAAAGAGATTTTGAGGCTACTTTTTGACTTGTCTGCATGAACTGTTGGTATGGTCAGTTACAGAGCATAGAGCTTCCTTTTGAATCAGAAAACAAGGCATATGCTAGCCTATTTTTAATGCCAGTGTAAAAGTCTACTGGCAGGAGACAATGTCCATAAAGTACACTATACTACCTAGACCGCTAAGAAAAAAATTATCTAATTACTTACAAACCTCAGAATTCTTACCTCCCAGCTGGTTCTCTTGTTTGGCCAGCGTTTCTTCAGAGCCTTCATATGCAAAAGCTGCTTCAATATGCTGGGCTTCTAATGAATGGAAACAAAATGAGAAACATTCATTCTGGAATGAAAGTGCAGATCATTAATGTATTTTTATGCTCATGAGAGCTCAGGGCTGCATTCCCTGGTCAGTCATTTGCTCAGAAATCAGGGTTGCCAGTGAAACTTGTTTCCATCCTGGGTCAGACTAAAGGTTCACCCATTCCACTGGGCTGTCCCTGACAGTTGTGCATAGCCTGCACATGCAGATGCCTGGTGTGCATGGCGGGATTTGTTGTGTGGTTATGTCCACAGAGATTGCATCTGGGTTGTTGTATTTCCTAGTCTGCTGTGCATTTATACTTTGCAAAATTGTCTAATTGCCTATTTTAAACACACCATCTCCTTATTTCAGTGTATGCTGCCTCGCCTTCCTGTTCTGAGCAATATGAACAAGCTTTGCTTTTTTTCACAGTGTCGTTGATTACTGTTGGATCGCCTTCAGCCATCTTTTAAGGAAATTTTTAAAAACTTTAGAAGTCCCAGTCCATTCAGTCATTATTTGCGTGGAACTGCTCTGTGTCAGATGATCCTGTTGTACTTCCTTGAATTTTTCCCAGTTCTGCTGTAACTTTCTGTTGTACTCTGACTGGAGCAATAAGGTGTGTCCAAGATATGGGCACATTAGAGGCCTAATCAGTTCAGTGTTTTATTTGAAAGTTCTTTCTTAATTATTCTTTACAGTGTTTGCTTTATGAAAACTGAGGAATACCAAGTTCATGGTTTTATAAAGCAACCCAATCTGAGATCTCTTTCTTGAGCAGCAGTACCTTGCTTAGAGCTGTTTTCTCCATACACTTTTTACCATGTTATTTTACCCTTATTGACATGCATTTCAGCTAACATTTGATTGTCCAATTATTATGAAAGTCATAGGCAATTTCTACTTATAATTTTACATTTGACTACTCTCAGTAATTTTATATCTTCAAACTTTGTCCTTTGACAATATACATCCTTTATCCATCTTAGTGTTTCATTGAAAAAAGAGAGGAAAAGAGAGAAATCCATTTTATATATACATATATATGCGCAAAAATAGAAATACATTTAAACAACATTTCATCTGCTACTTTTCCTCTTTTAATTTCTCTCAGACTTTTGCTGGTTTGTATTATAAGAAAGTTTCAATCTGTGGGTAAAATTAGTGGCAGATTATGAATATTTCTTTAATCACAAATTCCAAGTGCTGCTAACACTATTTCCAAAGTATATGCTATCTGACTAACAAATCTTACATTTTATTGGCTGTCTCATTTTGTTCCCTTTCATATTTCACATTTATGATACATTCAGACATACCCCTGTTTTGTTAAGTAGGAATCTGTGTGGTCTTTGATCTGAGACATAATTTATTTGACAAGGAAATATGAGACGGTGCCCTGAATCTGCATTTAATTGATGGATTGAGAATTTTTAGCATTGCAACAAGACAGATTCTCATCCAACATGTCATGGAGAGAGCATTCTCTTAATCTGTTCTCTTGTGAATTAAAATACATGTATATGTATTTTGAGGAGTAATTTTAAAAATTCGTTATTGAAGGTAGTTAGCAAGGTTTTCATACGTGTCTGACATCCAAATACTAAAAGTGATTGATGCTATTATCTGTTCATAAGGGTATATTTATATCTATGAGAAGTGAGTGCTCCATTCCGACAAGTCTTCAGTAAATATCACTAACATTGCAAATGAAGACTAGCTCTTGGTAGTGCATTAAGACTGGATATAAATACAGCCCTTTCTCATCAATGCAAACTTGATATGAATTTGTGCTTGTAATTAAACTTTATGCCACTTAATAATCAATCAGCTGCATTTAAAAAAGATTTGATAATTGCATTATTCTTCCACATGATTTTATATAGAACAGTATAACACACCAAGAGCTTTCAGAGACTTCAGTAAGGTGCAGTGATTTGATATAGCTGTCTGCTTGTTACTATTTCTATTTATCTTTAGAGATCTTCCAGCTATCACTTAAACTTATGGGATGCCCTCAATCCAAGACAACTGTCTTTTAACATTTAACTTCAATGGAATTCTTTGCTACTAGAAGTTCTTGTGACATTTTCATATGGAACACAAGGACAGAATTTTTCTGTCACCTTCTTTTCTGCCAGGATTTCTGCTTCTTAAGTGATGTGTTACGATTACTATTTTAGAGCTATATGAATGCTGGCAAGTAACAGTGCTCTGACCAGCACGTTTACAGTATGCCTTTGTCTACTTTTTCTCTTAGCAAAAGGAAATTTTAAGCATGACTATTTAATGAACAGTAGTAATTTGCCTAAACTTCTGCTCCTATAGATGTCAATACAAATGTCACCATCAACGTTAATGGCACAAGGATTTGGCCAACGTATCAAAACAAAATTGTTGGCAAAGACCCCAGCCCTCCATCACTGCAATGAATGTTCGATTTGCCATTCATGTCAGTAGAAAATGAAGTCTAACATCTTTCAGTTGATGCCTTCTCTGTTTCACAGAAACAATACAACAAAGTTATAAACAAGGTATGCAATTGTACTTTTTTCACATCATTATAACTTCAGAAAACTCCACAAAGCAGCGTGATTTTTCCAGTAATGTTAAAATAAGAGATCCTGAAATGTGCTTTTTCCAAAGTATCAAGATACACGTGTGTTTATGTAAATATTAGCTTAGTAGTACTTTTAAATCATTTATCAGCAGATAAATAATAAATTAACTTAATTTGTGCAATTCAGATGGCTGACCTCATACTTTTGCTTTTTGGTTTTAATTTTTAGTACTAGTAATGAAACAAAGCCTTTTTCATGTTTTTATAGTTCTACAGATGTGCTTCCATTAAAAGATTCGACATTGGCTAGGTGCTGGGATTTGTTTCTGAGAAAGGACTAAGAAATTGCCAAGCAACTGCTGGGTTTTTTTTAATACAATCTTGAATGTAAGCAAATAGATCCTCAGAAATACAAGAAAACATGACCCAGCGAACTGTACTCCCTTCCTTCCACTTCACCCACTCAGAATTAACCAGGAAGATGCTACTGGCCTATGCGAACTGTTCCTTCTTGCATTGTTCAGTCTTTTGGTGGTTTGGAGGTGTTTTTTGTTTGGTTCACCCCCCTCCTCTCAGAGAACAATTTTAGCTGCTTTATAGAAGACCAAGTTTTGTATCCACTGCCTTGTCATAACTATGAATGTGAACCAGCAAAACCCAAAACATCAGCGGTGGCATTCCTCAGAGAGCGTGCCATAACAACAGCAATCTGTAACAGAGAACAGACATGGCCGTATCAGTGGCATTACAGCAGTGGAGAATCATCCTCGATAGCCAACATCAGAAGGTTCTTACTGACTGGCTAAATCCAAAAGTTGAAGGAAGAGGCAGATAGCATTTATTTGCTGAAGAGACAAATGGCAACAAACTTTTCCAGTATCTCTTAACAGAACAAAGGCAATCTGTGTTACAATCAGTATCAAGACAGCACTCGTAAAAAATTCCTGAAAAGCAAATTTTACCTGTTTTCATGGTGTCTTACAGAACCTTTAGGGACCAGACTAGTGACCTGGAAATCCTGCCATATTTTGTCTGAACAAGGGTTGCAAAAATCAGACCGCATATTCCAGAATTAAAATAAAAATAAAGGGGAGGTAATATACAGCAATGGCCTCCTTCAATTGTAACAAACTCTCTCTTATTTTTACCTTGCCTGCCAGTAGCTGCGATAAAATAATCAACGTTTTTCATCATTATGTCTTTATATCTTTCATAAGAGAACCACTCTCCTTGTTATCTTTATTCACTGCTTTAAAATAAATAAAAAAAAGGAAAAGATAATGTCCATTACTTCATAAAACAATGCCTTCCTTAAAGCTTTCATTTTAGAGCTAGCGTTAGGCCATGATGAATTGCTGAGTGGTTGATTTCCTGACACTCTTTCTTACTAACCTTTCCTGACAGCTTCTGGATTGCTCTACCTGGTAATTTGCACTATAATAATGGCTACAGTGAGATGTCTCCTAACTATTTCCTTTATTTTTAACAAGATTCTTAACACCCTCTGTAGGTGACAAAATGCAATTACAGACACGAAGTGTCCCCCGGAGGATGGTTGTTCACAGATGCCACCAGTACTTCAGTGGTGCAACTGTGAAATGAAACAAAAACAAAGAATAAGATTCTCTAAACATCCAGTTCAAATAAAAATTTAATTAAAAGTTATGAAGGCATTTTATTGATTAACAATCTTAGCAATTAAATAGTGTAGTTGACTTTTTTTTGGTAGGATTTGTTCTTCCTTGGAGATCTCTAATTGTTGTATGTCTTTACATTTATTGATAACTCTGTTTGATGAATACAGATGCCACCTTTTATGGTAGTCGTTGACAGAGTAATCATATTGTGAGAAACACCAGGCTTCTGTAGTAACAGCTGTTGCAGTTATACACGCTGATATCCATTGGGAAAATGTGTTTGCTGCTATCATGGGTACACAATAAATGTAAGGTGCAATAAAGCACAAGCTAACATTTTGAAAATCCTTACAACTCTAGGAACTTTATTGCAGATTACAAGCACTTTGATCTCTGTCCAGTACTTAAGTCTTAATTATCAGACTAATTGCACAGACTATGTTCATTTTCAGTGGTAATCCTTTTGTGATTAGCTTCTGTGTTCAATAACTGACTTATCCTTTAATTAAAAGGACTATTAACCTTAAGGCTGCTGCTGTGGCTTGGGATTAAACCTATACAGAGTTAATATTTAATATCATTGTAAAAGCCTTTGGTGAAAGGTATAGAATGAAAATATAGTGATTCCCTCCTTTACCGTTACTTGCTTTAAGAGATGGCTTCATTATATATCAGCATAATGCATTTTACTTTGACATACTACTAGCTTAAATCCAGTAAGGACATGCAAGTATATTTATGCTCTTTGAGCCCTTTTCTCATTTGCAGGCAGGGCATACTCACATTGGATATTTCCCAAGTCTTTCTATAAAGTTGTGATCAGTGGCTGTTCTGCAACAGAAAAAAAATGAAACATAAGACCGAGTGTTTAAGGTCCTGCTTTTTGCCAACATTAGAATATTTTTGTACCTGTGTCTGGGCAGTTCAATTTTTGCTGATCTGGTGGTGGCAAATTTATTTAGGAAACGGGAAATGCTATGTGAAATTATGTGCTGTGAAAGAAAAGGTTCTGCAGCTTTGCCCAGGGCCACTGCAATCAAACTCTTTGAAAGACTATGAAGCAAATCTAGAGTCATCAACGCCCAAGTGTGCAGACTCTGCCAAAAAGCCAGATGCTGCTATGGGAAGCATTATGTATCTTTCTGAGTCTGGCATCTGGGTCCTGCTATGAGCAGCCATGCTTAATGTCTGTCTGTGGCTTAGAGTTCTACTGCTGCACTGATAACATTTTTTTATATATATCTCTCCAAGATATCTATATATTCATATCTATATATACACATATATAAGTCCCTTCTGTTCCCTCTCTGCCACCATTTATTCACTCAGATTATTTCAAAAGTAAGACAGGTGCAAAGTCCTAAAATCTACTCTCTTCAATAGCCTTGCTGAATCACATGGTGGTGTGGTATCTGTTGCTAACTACACATACATTTTTCTCTTCCTTCTGATTGCTGTGAAGGAACCTGATCCAACTAGACTTCTCAGAGACAATCTTTTTCACTTAAACTGTTTCTTTGCTATATAGTTAATTTAAGGTTAAGACTTAACTATTGATTACTTGCTGTTAATGAAGGCTAGTAAGTATTAACCAGCCACTCGAAAGACTGACTTACCCATAAGGCAGTGACAATACACCTATGATTTCATTGGGATTATTATCTTACTTTCAAAGAGAAAAATATATCCTTCTTTTTATGTACAGCATTCTAAGAATTAGTATAAAGCAGCATTGCCTTTGTACAAGAGTTTCCTCCAGTATGGCATTTTTCTTGTATTACTCAAATGATATATATAGTGAGGGTGAC
>NW_010192957.1:0-32360 GCF_000695765.1 Mesitornis unicolor | reverse complement strand
TCCTGAATGAAGTGGAGATAAAAGCAGCATTGTATTTGAAATCAATAGGAGTGACTTGTGGCTTGTGATGAGATTGTCCGGCTCCAGAATTATTATCTGGCGTTAAGTGCTGACAATGCAATAGGATCTTTACAAGACATAAATACAGTGAGGGATCTCCAAAAGCCTAATGCTGGTCGGGGAAGTCAGTCTGATCAGGCTGCCTATCCAGGGTGATGGGAAGAAACTCACACCCACCCTTTTCCAAAGACAGATGAAGAGCCCAAACTGAGGCATCTTTTCTCAGAGGCAGAATGAAAGGCTGAAGTGCTTTGCATTAAAATTTCCACATGTGCTATTCGAAGTAGTTTTAACCAACAGCAAATTTAACTGAGTTCATAAAGCTGGGAGTGAACCAGGGATTTGGACACATTTTCTGAATGTTACTGACTTTCATGTATTGGGGGATTTGGGGTTTACTTGCATTTAACTACAGTGCTCCAATAATTCTTGGCAATTCCCTGTTTGGTCTTACTAGTCTTGTTTGCAATAAGACTGTTGATGCTCATTGTTTGCACAGTTGTAGCTAGCTAATTTTTAGCTGCCTGCTAAAAAAAACCTCTGAAAACTCAAGGGGAATTGAGAATCCTGGGGTAGTCACTTTAATAGTCTGAGAAACAGGAACTGAATATGGAGGAGATCTTTATCTTTTCACTGACTGCAGAGAAAGATCAGCCTGCCTATGTGAAAGCTGATGTGTCTCCAAAAAAACCCCTTTGCTCTGTCCTTTCCTATATATGCCAATTAATTTGAGCAGCTGCATGGAGCCCCTTCCCAGGACAGTGCCAACCCAGGCAGGGAGCCTATAGCTTTCTTTTGCAATTCACAGGGAGATCTAGAAGCAGTAGGAAAACTATGGCATGGTACAGTGGTATGAAGGACATCACCTAGTCTGTAGTTTAAGTTATGTTTGGCATTGGTGTGCTGCATTAATTCAATTAGGATAAAAGGATCATGGATAGAAATGGATACATCCGCTTCACTGAGAGACAGTCATGGATACCATTACAGATATGAAATGCTGCCAAAGCTACCTATTACTGGAACTGCCAGAGCACAAGAGCAGAGAGATCTATTTAGTATAGCCTCCAGCTACGCACATACAGACAGAGTACCAAAACACCGGCAGTCAGGGGAACAGATGCTGTTCTGCCATCTTTGTCTGGTGATAAAGACATAGAGCATTGGGCTCATTCAATCTTGCTAACACCACATGCATGCTCCACAAGAGTGGTGGGAACACAAGGCAAAAGAATACTACAGCAAACTCTGACAAAGCAAATGAGGGTGATCTTAAATCACTGTTCCTCTTAAAGTCACAATGATTACTGAAGGGCATACCTTATTACTACACTGTGACCTTCCCAGGGCAATGCTTTTTTGTCCTGGGTATTTGATTGTGCCCTCACTTCCTCCCTCAATCTGGGTGTCAAGGTAATAAAAACTATTCTTTTCTTGAGAAACATTTACCTGTTCGTGAATGATAAAATGCTAACATTCTCAACAGGTATACTAAGACCACCACAAAAAACCATTGCAATGTTATTAAGAAAACTGAAATCTCCTTTTTCACCTACAGTTATCACAACACCGTGTCAATAGCTGCTGCACCTGAGTGGCCCTGGGATGACCTACTGCAGTCTAATCCTCACCTCATCTATTTCATTGTTATCTGCAACTTCTGATAATACACAGAAAAGAAATTTGTAAGCAGAAAACAGAATCCAATTTTGGTTTTCTTGGTTTTTTTTGCGGGGATGAGGGTGACAGGAACAGAAGCCAGAGGAGATTTGTGGGGCTGGTAGATCACCTAGTAACACCACTCAAAATGTCCTTTTCAGTCCCATCAAAACCAGGGTGTGATTACATGAGTATTCATTTCTATGTGGTCTTCCATATCTCTCACCTAGCTGACATCCGTTTAACTATTTTACTCATTCTACAGTGCTATCCTCGTAAATCAGTATGCATAGTTATGTTTCCAAGACCTCTGTTCAGTATGGTACTAAGACCATGCTTAACTTTAAGCATGAGTGTGAATCTACTAAGTAAGCTTTGCTACAGGTCCAATAATATTACTCTACTGAGTCAAGACTAACATCTCAGAAATATCAGTACATTTCATATGATAATACAAGATCTCTTACAAGAACTTTAAAGCCACCATGAAATACAGTTAAAGCATGTCAGTGCTTACTATAACTATAAAACTGAATAAAGGAGTTAAAATGTCTGGAGAGGTTGTTATGTGGAAGTAATTACTGAAATTCAGCTCAGAAAATATTACTAAGTATTAATACTAAATATTACTATCCACATTTAAAATAGGATATATTTATAGCAAGTGTGCTATTTATCTATTGGAGTTTGTAGATATTGGCTTTCTGATAGCTTTAAGTCCATGTTTTAATAGATGGTAATTAGACATTTTCATCTGGATGCTCCCACACTGAGAGAAGCTCCTGTCCCTAACTCAATTCCGATTGTTGATATTAGGTGGCTGGGATGTGGCCTTCTTGTCTGCACCAGAGTAGATGTAGTAGCCTATCACGTCTCCGTTGCTGCCAGCTCCTTGCTAATTTGTACAATGATAAGCACCTATTTTCCATCGCTACTGGTAATCTTGTCATTTCCGTGATGTCATCAGCGCAAGTCAGAAGAGAAAAGGTCAGTGGTACAATGATGTACTGTATGTAAAATGAGCCGTTAAAAAAAGAAAAATGGCTACAAATTTAAATGCTCAAGCTCACCAAGGCACAGTAATAGCTATCCTGACCATCTCAGGATGTATTTATGATGCGATTCCCATCATAAGAAAATAACTTCCCCCACGCTGTATCTACCCATGGTGGTGCAACATGCACTGCACAAGGGAACCTAGCTATGCCCAGGTAGACCAGTAGGTGCCTGGATAAATACACATTTAATGACAGCCGCTATGCATATTTACTGAATCTTTAAAGCATCCCTTGTTTTCCCTTTTAATTTCTCTCGTGTCTATACTATAGAAATATATAGTTAAATATGGTGTATAGATTTTTACAACCTTCTACATAAAAGAGTAACCAAAAGCAGTGTGAAACAACCTTTAGGTGGCAGAAATGAAACAGAAAATAGCGTCAAAATTCAGACAAAACATGGTGTTATCCAAACTTCTGAAATCAAGTTACTATGTTTATACATAATGGGGGGAATGAGGGAGGGAAGGGAGAAAATAGAGAGACAAGGAGCTGCAGTGATAGACTCCAGCTAGGTAACCAGTGGGTACCTCAGCCTGCAAACAGACCTCGTGCACAGGAGCTCTCCATTGCTCAAGTGTTATCACTGCTATCAGTGACAGCAAAGCTAGAGAAAAAATAATGACGGGAGGTGCTCATTTTAGGAGGTCCCCAGCTGCAGTTACTGCAAAACAGGACTTCTGCTAAAGTTGCAAAGCCAGAGATTGAAGTAGGCAAGCTGAAAGGTTGCTGTGTCCTTGGCTGCAGGGACAAGATCCACAGCTTGACAGATCAGCAAATATCATGTGCAGAACAAGAGAAACACCTCTTTGGCAGGTCTTACACATTGTTTAGGAACAGAGAGCTCATGAAATTTCTAATATTACTGACTACTTTTCCTTATGCTTTTCTCCAGTCTCTCACTTGAAAATTATGACTCATGTCCTTTCAGCTACCATCAAAGTACACCAGCCTGCTCCACTTAGCCTGCAGCTCTTTCCAGACTGAATCAGCAGGATTTAGTATGCTTCATGCATATGGGCATATTATCAGCATTTTAAATTTGTTATAGTCACAGTACTTTGTGGATTTCCAACACTCTTGCTTCCAAAACTAGTGATAAGGAGAATGTAAGACTTAATTGGCCTCCAGTAAATATTAGACTCATTGATTCATTGCTACATTTTTACGAGATGCTTTTGCTGAAGTTAAGAAATGAAAGAGTGAAAAACACAGTGCTGTTCTAAGTCAGAACTGCATGATGACCAACACTAAGCCCTGGATAAGAGTGAAGAGCCGCTTGCTCTCATGGCTAATGGTGGCACAGTGAGGCAGCAAATAGTCCTGTCTGAATACCATATTGTATTGCTTTTCTTATTTATCAGTGATCCTTGAACACAGATGAGCACTAGGGTGTTAAAATGACAAATTACTAAATTACTCAGCTTGGTAAAAATGAGGGAAGGCTGTGAAGTTGAGAGGAACCCAGGTGAACTGAATAAGAGAGATTCACAACAGCAACTGAAATTCAGTGCTGACCAATGGGAAGTAACTCACAGAGAAAAGGATACCCTAAGCTTATCATCATTTAACTCCCATCACTTTGAAGAAGGAATGGAACGCACTACTGACAAGCTGACTCAGCAGGATAAAAAGCAAAGAGACTTCATCCACGTGGGCTTTTTATCATGTGTTCCTCTGAAACTCTAGGTTTTGCTACGTCCTAGAAGCAAAGTATTGGCAAATGCAGAGGATTGGTTCCTTTCAGCACCACAGTCCCTATATTCGTCAAGTTAAATACAGCCAGTTTCAAACCACTGTTAGTATTGCTCATCTATAATTTATTGCTTTCTTTTTAAGATGCGGGGAAGTCATGTGATTTTTATGAAGACTACACCACCAGTCTATTCGATAGTATTTTTAGAGACATTGTATTGATTGAAAGAGAATTGGCTAACCTGAGATGTAAACAATGACTGGCATTGGCCTTAACCCATGTGGTTAATATCACTGATTTGTCATGCTGAATGATGTGAAAAGAGGAACGATTGGTTGTTGTTTATTGAAGAGCTCAACACAGGGCACATTTGGCATGTCAGATGAGAGGCTATTGTAATGAGCTAGAGCTCCTGCCAATTACTTAAGAGCCAGTGCCTCCTCTATAAGCTATTTTGTACATCTTCAAGATGTTTAACTGAATTCCAGCTCAGTAAGAGATTGAAAAGATGGTTATATTTGAGAATCTCTGCATATACTTTCCTTTAACATCATCTCATGTGCACCTGCCTGCTAATGGAGCCCTTCATTCTCTGGTGATGAGTAATTAACATACAGCACATATAGCAGTCAGTTTAAGAAATGTTACATTCTTTGTATAGGCTGACAGACTTCTGTAATTGAAACCTACCCTTGTACTTTTTTTATTTATTGGCTTTAGGAATGAAAATTGTATTAGACTTGAAAATCGTTAGAGGAAATAACTCTGGGAAGAGACACCTCTGATTGTGTGTGGCCCGTTACAATGATGCTGTTTTCTTTCAGGTCAAAGCTATAGGCATTAGAGAAAGTATGACAACCAGTAAGGAATAAATATTATATCCCTGATTGTATCTTAGTACTGAGCATGGTGATCATAAATATCTGTAGTTCAGTATCAGACAAAACTCCTGGTTTATTTTTTTCCTGGATGTGAAATGAAATTCCTCTTTTTCCAGTAGAATAGACAATATCTGTGCTTAGATCTTCTGAGCTGTCTTAAAGCAAGAAGTACTTTGATCAGGCCCATTCAGCTACTCCACTCCCTCTGCTTAGGGTGTACATAAATATGTCTGATTTTGTGATGCAAATGCATGATCTGAAAGACTGGGACTAACAGCATTACCCTCACATATTTTTAGTCACTACTGATCAGGAATTATTTCAACTGGCAATTAACAACTAGCCAGCACATTTCCATTTCAAATACGATTAAGTCATATAAAGCTGTACACCTAGAACATCTATTCTGCTCATGTGAACAAGAAAAACAACTGATGCAACTGCTCACCAACCAACACCCCGTCAGTCCCTGAGCAGGGATCACACCCCTCAGGTTATATATTGAGCATGACATCTTATGGCATGGAATATCTATTTGGCCAGTTTGGGTCAGCTGTCCTAGCTGTGTCTCCTCCCAGCTTCTTGTAGAGAACAGGTTGAGAGGACATAGGCAGCACAAGAAAATGAAAATATCCTTGGCTTAATGTAAACATTGCTTGGCTGCAGCTAAAACATTGCTGTGTTATCACATTATTCTCAGCATAAATCCAAAACACAGTATTATACAAGCTGCTATGAAGAAAATTAACTCTATCCCAGCTAAAACCAGCACAAAATTAATAACAAAAGACCCTTCTTCATTTAATTTGAGTTGTTGGGTTTTTTTACCAGAAATTCTTCTTATAGTAGCTACATTGTTTTCATTTAGAAGAGTCTTTATAAAATCTGACTGTAAATTTAATGTTGATTAAGTGTGAGCTTTTGTGAGCCTGATGGGTCTAAATAGGCTCCGTGACCATGCAATTAAGGGTATTTCAGTATTTTTGTTCTGGGCATGTGTGCAAAAGAGCATGCCATGTGCTAACCTGCACAAAAATACTTATTGACAGCTTCCTTTGATGAAAGCAAACATGTATTACAATTGCAAACCTATTTGAGTTAAACCTCACTGCAAATGCAAGTTACTTGTAGATGGATTAACACCATAATCTATGGGTAATTAAATTAATAATTTTCTTCTATTTTTCCTCTAGGTACATAGAATATGAAAGGCTCTTTTAAAAAAAGTCTTTGTAATAATTTGTTTGGGCTTCTGCAGTTGAAGCACCTTTATATTTTTCCTGATGAAATATTTGCTGCCTCCAATCACCTGGGGAACATTACCTTGATGAAGCCACTGAAATATGCTCTATCAGTCTCAAAGGGTTTTCCTAGCCTACTTTTCACCCTCTTCTTGCCAATTAAGCTGCCACATTATGTATGATAGTGAGGGTCACTTGTTTTTTCCAAGTGTTATCCTGAATGGGTGAAGATGACAGAAGCATACTGGTCTAGTGAATAATTAGAGTGGATCTTGAAGTCCCAAACCCCCATCTTGCACTGCCACATGCTAACTATTTTTAACCTCAGCTCCTGTCTTCTTGCAGGTTACATGCATTTTTGCCAGGAAAACCCACTGTGGTATTCTGCACTGTGTGTCTATATTTTATACTAAAAATCTACCAGATAAAATAACTGGAGAGATGCTGTTGAAAAAGATAAAACATTTGAAGGAAATAAATATGTAATGCAGGGCTTACTTCCACAGAATAAAATGCAGCATTGCTCTAGGACCGCATAACATTAGTTATACTGTGTTTGGCAAATACCTATAGGCAATCATGCAGGTTTTGAATTTGCATACATCAGTTCATACACACAGTAAACCAGCAATTCTTCTCAATGCTTTAAAACCAAGAAGTGCTATTCTAATAATCCTAAAGCAGTACTCTCCACTGCACTCAATGACAGTTTCATACATGAGGGAGATTATTTATTAGTTTAAAAAAAATCTGACCCAGAATGTCTGTATAATTTTGCCACTGCAGACCCTCAGAACAAACAGGAAGCATAGAAAGGAGCAGGATTTAGCAGTTTTATGCAGTGACCAACATTTATGGGTCTAAAACAGCCTTTCCAAAAGGGACAAATATCTTAAATGTACAGGATTAACCCACTGCCCAAGAGATTTAACAAAAGAGCTTAAGGGGAAAATTACTGATGCTGGGTGAACTTTTTAGTGAAAGAACAGAGATACTTCAGCTCAGGTAGCTTTCCTCACGTAGTTATTAACAAATTTTACTATGGTGCTGATCACCAGATACAAAGGAGAAAATGGTGGAGTAATGAAGGGCTGAGTAGTGACGTTTCTCCCTCCTTTCCCTCATCTTTAAACTTGGAGTAATGATGCATCTTGTGACCAAGTTCCTTAATTGACCTCTAATTCTGTACAAAGCGCGAGAACTAGAAGATTTGCAACATAAATCAAACTTCCAAAACCAAAATAACTAAGATTAACCTTCAGGGAGTACTCAAGCAGCTTCTAGTCATCTTTTTTCTTTAAAAATGTAGCCATGCAATTGTGTAATTTCCCCCCAACCTCACCCTATTCCTTGTTAAACTCTCTTCCTTAACCTCAACTCAAGGTACGTTGTTCTGGAGCTGTCAATTACTCTTGGTTCAAGCAGCTCTGGCATAATACGATCCCTCATACTGAGAGAAACACTGGACTTTTAATGAATTTTTTCCTCAGAAGCACATGCAGCCTGTGATTTGTTAGCCAAGAGCCTAATACGTACTAAGGCAGAGAACTATGGGTTCCACTTGTCTTACGCCCTGGGTCACCTTGATCTTCTAGCTACAAGAAAATACCTTCTTCTCAACTCTACTGGAAATAGTGCTGTTTGTTACTTGCAAAACTGGCTGGAAAGTGCAGACTAGATGTCCCATTTCACAAATGTAGAGATTCTGGGCAGCCGATAGCAGATTACAGCTTAGACTATGGTTTACTGAGGGCTGTGCTGACTCACCCAGCTCAAACACATAGGTGAAAAGATCCTCTCAGCCTTAAGGGTGTAACAGACCTTATGTTTTAGTGAGTTCTCCCCTTCCTCTAGAACATGAAAATTTTTTGCCTCAGCATCCTTCTAATAAGGACATTTCAGTATGGGTTTCTATGGGGGAGTTTGCCTTCTCTACCTAGGATTTCAGCTGGCAATTTTGTTTTTCACAGAATCACAGAATGGTAGGGGTTGGAAGGGACCTCTGAAGATCATCTGGTCCAACCCCCTGCTAGAAGAGAATCACCTAGAGAAGATCACACAAGACGATGTCCAGGCGGGTTTTGAACGTCTCCAGAGAAGGAGACTCTACAACCTCTCTGGGCAGCCTGGGCCAGTGCTCTGTCAGCCTCACAGTGAATAAGTTTTCCCTTATGTTTAGGTTGAACCTCCTGTGTTCCAGTTTGTGACCATTGCCCCTCGTCCTGTCACTGGGCACAACCAAGAAGAGTCTGGTCCCATCCTTCTGACACCCACCCTTTAGATATTTATAAGCATTAATGAGATCTCCCCTCAGTCTCCTCCAGGCTAAACAGATCCAGATATCTCAGCCTTTCCTGATATGGGAGATGCTCCAGTCCCCTCATCATCTCAGTGGCTCTACACTGGACTTTCCCCAGTAGCTCCTTGTCCTTCTTGAACTGGGGAGCCCAGAACTGGACACAATATTCCAGATGTGGTCTCACCAGGGCAGTGTAAAGTGGGAGGATAACCTCCCTCGACCTACTGGCCACACTGCTCAATACACCCCAGGATGCCACTGGCCTTCTTGGCCACAAGGGCACAGTGCTGGCTCATGGTCATCCTGCTGTTCACCAGGCCTCCCAGGTCCTTTTCCCCTGAGCTGCTCTCCAGCAAGTCAACCTCCATCCTGTACTGATACATGGGGTTGTTCTTCCCTTTTGTTGCTCTCCCTCTTTTGAAAAAACAGGAGTGCCAACAACACAAAAACTGAGTGCAGGCAAAAAAAATCCCCAAAACAAAACAGCCAGTCCACGTCAGTGTTCGTATACTGGTTCTTTAAGATACTCCAAAATGGCTTAGTAAGGGCAGTAGCAAGCAGGTAACTTGGATATAATGTTTATTTTAGAGTTAGTGATAAATCACTGTGAGATAATAATGGGAGCATATGTCTCCAACAGCTTTTCAGAAAAGGTGTTCTATTCTAAATGTAAACTAGTGGACCAAAGAGATAGTGAAGATTTATTTCCTCTTTCCTGGCAGAAATAGATTTCTTTCCTTAGCATATTAATGATGATACATTAAAAATGTTTACAAAATACCATCACTTGAAATTATGAAATGAATGTAATTAAATTGCCTACAAGCCCTTAGGGCTGTGAACACCAGCTTAAGCATTAGTGAGACAGATTGCAAGCCAGAATTCTAGTTGTTTCTCTCATGCTGGGGAGAAATAGAAAAAGTACCACAGCTGAGAGCCATGCCACTGCATGAAACGTAATGCTGGAATATGGCAGAGAGGAATATACCCAGCAATAGCTAGCACCAACTTGAAATCCTGCCCATGTGAACAGCACTGCTGATCTTGCCAAGGTTATCCAGGAGAACCTTTACTATCATCCATTTGCTAAACAGCTTACTTGGGACTTGCTATGGTTGGTGTGGAAAAAGAATTATGAGGAGCAGAACTAAAAGAAATGTTATCTTGAAAAAGAAGTTTTCCTAAGGAATGGCTTGATTTTCTTGGCAGGCAGTTGTCCTGAGGACAGAACCAAGCTGAAGGCTGTGTGACCAGACTAAAACGTAAATGCATTTGCAGACTCTGGAGTCTCCACTCTCTCGTAGCTCCTCTGGGTGCTCATGGTCACCAGTGCCTGACCCAGCTTCTCTATGGACTGGTATTCTCTTGGGACACTGGCTGCCTCATTCAAAGCGACCCTTCTCTGTGGTAGAATATAAGGGGGTCCTCTGTCCACTGCTTGTCAGATGTGATCCCTAGTTAGCCATGGCTATAAATGGACAGGAAAAGTGCTCCAATCACCAAAGAACGGAAGGTGGAAAGAAAGTCAGCAAATGAGATGGGAATGGGGATGAACCTTTTCAAAACAGGATTTAACTACTAAGACCTTATTAACAAGTCAACTCTACCAGCTACAAAACAAAATCCTCCATCCCCTTTGCTCCACAGCTTTGGCAAAGAGTGTGCTCACCCACGTTAAAAACTCTTCCTAGCCTTTGCAGAGCAGGTCACCTGGTGAGAGGGCACAGACCTCCATTGGCCCTCTTGGTGTCAAGGCTTCAGCATTTCCAGACCTGCCTGGACTCTGACAGCGTAAGCCCCTTGTGTCCTATCGATGATGTTGAGTGGGACAGTGAGAGCATCCTCCCAACTTCATGACAGATTGGCACTCTGGACTTTAAACTGTTGCAGTCCCTCACCAGATCTAGACACCTGAGTGAGACCACATGTCTCACGTTCAGTCTGGATGTCTGTCAACTGTAGGCTCAGAAGCTAAAAACCCATGGAAATCAGGAGAGAGAAACTGTTGTACATGATGTATCTATTTCTGCACACATTAGAGAAAGTGTCTCATTGACTGCACCATATTTTTCTTTTACATCTTACAGTATTTGATGTTTTAATCAGGGAAACATCTGGCACAAACAGTCCCTGTGCTGCCTAATTTTTTAGACAGGATTACTTCTGTCCTTTTTCTTTCAGTTCTCACTTGTGCACCTATTATTGGCCACTGTCAGAGATAGGTTAATGAATTTGACACTCATTCATTTGGCTGTTTGTGTATTTTTATTTTCCTTCTGCTCCCACCCAGAGCTTATTACAGAGAAAAGCCGTGAAAACTTGTTTGAGTTCATCTTAAAATTAAGAAAATAATTTTGAACTTGTATGCATGTATTCATACAAACATGCCCTATGCCAAGATATCTTTGCAGAACTGCACTATAGACAGCGTTCAGAGAATAGCTCATTCACTACAAAGTCTGAATTAATTCTTTTTCTAAACATATGTTGAAGAGAACGGTCTCACAATTAAGACAGTTGCATATGGCATATTCTGTCTCAGTTTGATGGTTATCTCAGCAACAGTGCAATACTCACTGAAGGAAAAAAAATCCACAAGAAAACACAAATTGCTGATGAGAATTTCTTATTTTTTCCAGTTTGGGAACTGCGCAGGTTCCAAATGTGTTACAGATACATGCAGTTGGAGTCAAAGGCTCTGTAAAAAGAAGGGCAGGGCATGCCATGAACATGAAGCCCCAAGTTTAAATTTGAGGTTTGGTTTATTCCTGTGTGTTAGTTGTTTTCTTCTCAGTAAATCACTTAGTGCTTTCTTTGTACTCTCATGTGATCTGATGAAAATAAAGCTTATGAACCTGTCCTTGCAGCTTTAATAACTGACGCTCAAATGGTGCTTTAAACACAGAGCCTTAGTTTTTCCAAAGGTTTGCTTAGAGAAAAGTGCTCTGCATTTCCAAAGAAGAATGTTTCAGAGGTGTCCAAAGTTAACTGAGATTTAATCTCCCTTTTTCAGCTTGTCTATCTGCATGTACAGTCTAAAGGCAATTTCCAAGCTGAATACATTAAAACAGCAAGCTGTAACTCTGTAAAAGCCCTACAACAACAACTCCTTCGTTAAGCACCCGTCCCTGTTCTTGGGAAATGTCCATCCAGTGGTATTTGGGTTCTGTGTAAAAATTATGTAAGATAACATAATGAAAGATTCTGTTACACAGGGCATGTCCCCAGAGGGTCAGATCCGAATATGAATGAATTATCAGTAATAAGTTCTAACACTTTAAAATCTCTATGGCAATGATTCCTTAGTTCGGGAAGTGAACATCAAGCTGACTGGCATAGAACCACACAGTGAAAAAAGTAAAAGCACACTGAAAAGTTTTCTTGGTTCTTGGGAACCATGCATCCTGTGAAATTTGGGTTTCATGTAAAAAAGATATGTAAGAAAATGTAATCAACTGTAATGTAACACCACACCTAAAACCCCACCTTCTCAGAGCTTTCTACCCCCATAACCAGAGGAGGTTTTTATGTCTGTGACAAATGCTGAGATACAGAAGATGCGTGACAGATTGCGCTTATGAACAGCATAATTCTCATCTGAAACTGTACTCGCTACTGTAAAGCACAGCATCTAAACAGAAGTATTGAATTTCGCATGAACAATTGTACACTGAGTCAGTATTACAATTTCTGTATTATATATGCTATTATGGAAAGCCTGAAGATAAAAGCCAAACATTTCACCATACCAAATCTACAGACAAATCAGTGGATCTGCAATGTTCTCCCAGCACCTGTGTCACCAGTGTCTTACCTTACACTGCTCCTCTGGGATTTACAGGAATCCAAGATACTTTCAGCACGTATCAGAGGGTTGATCCTGCTCAGTGGTGAAGTCCAGAACATAGTTGCTTTGGGCTACTTATCATCACCTTCCTGAAACATTTTTATACTTAATTAAAGGTTTCCTCAAAAACCTGGAGCTCTCATTTATACTGGGAGAGCCAGTTGTAGTGAGAGCAAGTCCCAAAGGGCTCTTTTCCATTAACACGGACACTTGCAATGGCACTCCAAAAGGCACAACTTTTGCTTAACAATGAATGCACCAGCTTGTAGCTAGTGGCAACAGAGCTAGATTAACACCAGGATTTAAAAGATTTCTTCATGTAAAAAGCAAAACTACAGGATAAGGGAGTTATTTTGCTGCTTTATCAATTCAGTGCTCCCCTTTAATCACTGCTTAAAACCTATCTTACTTTTCTGTATCTTTGTGGGTTGCAGGAGCACTACACGCTGTTAATAATGGCACTATGTCTATTTTCTATGCTCCAGCAGTAGTACCTCATCCTCTGATATTCTCTTAAAAGACACATCAGGGCAAATAGATTTCTGTTCTTTATACAGCTAACCTCAGTGTGACTATGGGAAACTAGAAGGAATGGAAAAGAGTGTCAGATTACTAGTAGAAGTTAAAAATAAAAAACCCCAACCCTTACCAGTCTTCATCTTTAGTAATTAAAGCATTTTCAGGCTCTACCAGACATGGTAGAAACACTTCAAATTGTCTCTCTTCTGCCAACTCAGCACTGCAGATACTAAACAGGAAAAACTCAATATTACACTTCCTAATCACTGTTTTCTTACTTTAATAGAAAGAACAGTCACCCTTCTAACTTCTCTTATATGAGGATTTTGGGCTACTGTTACCCATTTGGCCTTCTTTCAAGGAATAAATCAAGGTGCTGGGTCTGAATTCAGGTGGCAGCTCTTAAACTATAATTAAGGGGGTTCCTCCTCAAACCAGGTTTTACCTCCATCTCTGTGGAACTACTGCAAAACCTCAATGCATCAGGTTTCAGAGAGTGATCTCAAATACCCATGTTTGTCACAAAGGCACGTGACAAACTTAGTACAGGCCCTGAGTCCTAATCTTGCTAAAAACAAAGATTAATATGCAAGTCCTAGTCTTCCTGCTCTACGCTGATAAGGTGATCTAGCTGACTGGGCCGTGAGAAAGCCACAACGTTATGGCCTCTGAGGCAAGGCTATAGAAACACTTTGTTTTAGACTGGGAAAAGATATCAGTTTAGCTACTCAAACATCGAAAGAGATCTTGCAACAACACAAATTAAGCTGGTTTCATAGCAAACAACTCTTCATTTCTAGGTCAGGCTCTTTTAAGGGAAGTCAGGACACCCACTCAGGGCACCAACACCTGACCATGCGCTTCCCTCAGGTGATTGTTTCCTGCTATGTGTGTTTCCCTGGCCATAGTGATTCACCTTTGGCAGCTGTAGAGTTTCAGAACTCAACCCTAAAACCGTATAAAACATCTAGGCTAACTCAGCCCAACATAGTTTGTCTCTTGCTGGAAGTTATTCCCTTTCCATCTCCATACATCTGGACACGTCTGGCCGTTTCTTGTCGCCTTCAAGGAAGGCCAGTGAGAAGGTCTGGTCTGGTCCAGGGCTCTCTGCAGATCAGCTGCTCTCTGTCTCCTCTGTTCTGCTTGGAAAGCCGTGCTTATTTGTGCCTTGGAGTACCAGAAGTTAGACATAGCCTCTACCAACTGAGATGTGGAAGTACCAAACGATAGTTATCTCCTGCTGAGTATGGAAATATGCCATTTGGAGTAGAGTAGCAGCAGCAGAAAATACTGATAGCAGCTGATCTTAAAATAACCTTACTGTGGTGGTTAGGTGCTTTCCTGGGAAATAGTTAATTCTTGGATGCCAACAAGGGAACCTAACTTAATCACAAGCAAGAACTTTATGTCTAGTGATTTATAGGATTAACAAAAAAAAAGGGGGAGGTCCTCCTCCATTTTGTGAGCTTAAAATGAAAAACATGACCAGTCAGAAGTATTAGAGTACTTAAAGGCAACCTGCGAAGTGTTTCCGCTCACCTGGAAAAGCTACTTTAAGAAATAAAATAATTTACAAAAGCATGAAAATGTACCCTATCCTGAGGAAATTACATGAAATACAGTTATGCACATCTACATCAGACTTTGAAGACTCCACACAGAGAGTGTCTGTAAAGAAATGTGTGTATTTTCTGAACCTTTAGGTACATATTTTTGATCAGAGTTGTATCTTTTTTCCATTCTGTATTCCAACTGTCCTCTGAGGCTACTCATGTACCATACTGGCTTGAAGTGGTACATCTGTTCCTTCATTATGCTCTGCTCAGGTCTTTAACTACCTGGAGTAAACCCCAGACTCCAGATTTACCTGCTATTTTAATACAGCTGAACTATCTCTTCTCTACTTGGCAGTCAGTGTTATTGCACAGGCTGTATAGTTGATGATCATAAATTTTTCTTTGTGCCCAATAAATGCACTCCTTCAATAGGTTAATGCTTGTATCCTGCAATTATTTCAAACAGGTGGGCACTCTGACACTTGCCATTAGCCAGTCCACAACACACAAATGTATTGATCAAGTCAAAGATGCACTTCTGACTTGTGCTAATCAATGTATCAGTTCTCCAAGGGTTTTTACAGTGTAATGAGCAGGAAATATATATAACACCACTAAGTTTCTCTCTCTTCAGGGAGCAACTGAGTGCACTTATAGAAGAGCTGATGTACTGTTTTGCAGTAAAGTGAAAGGACAGCTCAAAATAAAATTTTAATCTTAAGTATGTATGTAAAGTTTTGAGGAAGACTGATGGGCAAACTTGCAAAGTTTGCAGAATTATAGCGCTTAATATACAGCTATGGAGCTACTGTGCAATTGCACCTTTTACTGTGAGTTTTCCGAAGTTAACTAGAGCTCAACCTGCTTTTAGACCCCCCCAGGGAAGCCAAATGATGCCACAGGAAGTGTTTTTGATGAGGAATGAGTAGTTTCTGTTCCCACTGAGCTGGAGCCATTCTTCAGCGTGTTCCTGGGCTTTTTGCTTTTGGAGGTGGCATTACCAAACTTCGTATCAGTGGCTGATACTTAATTTACTATTCTTCACCTTCAGTCTTGGAGGTGCAGCTCCATGTTAGCAGTGTCAAGTAACAGTCGTGCATTTTCTGTTAGTCCAACATTATTCACAAAAATGAACAGATCAGTCCTCTGCAGACAGTTGTGAAATGGAAGCTCGCTGAAAGCTGGCATTGTAAACACCCTGCATTCAAATTTACAGTTAAGATCTCATTTTCATATGAGATTTGTTGAGCCAGTCTCCACTGGCTCTTTCATTAAATATTCAGAGAATAATACATCTTCTTTCCAGTCAATGGTGTCATTTGCCACCTTTAGTAAAGTTTGGTGTGTTGTCTCTGATAAGGCAACCAATAAGGTAGTAGATAAAGGGCTTTAATAAGCTACAGTTATGATTCTGGGTCAGTGCAAACCAGTGTTGACCTCAGGGGAGGTCATGAACAGTATCTGAGGTTATCTAAGGTGTAGGGAGCACAATAAAAATGGTGTAGAGGAAAAAAATCCTCTAAATCTTTTGTTTACGGTGAAGAAGTTTATCTGAAATAGATGACAAAATGTATACTGTAATCAATCCCTCCAGTTTTTACCGTATTCTCATAGTTACAATGACAGGCTGGGGATTCAATAACTCTTTTTTGTCTGGATCACAAAGTGCATACACCAAATATGTTTGTCTCTTACGTGTCTCTGAACCAAAGATAACCAAACCAGACATTTTTATGAAGTCTTTTGATAACTCAACACTTACCCAAGCTTCATGTAACAATACAACTGAACACTGTCACCTGCTGACCCATTTCTCATTGCCTACTCTATTCAGGGGGCAAAACTCCTTCTGAGAGGCACAAAAGGAACCCAGGAATTCTTAATCTCAAAATTCAATGTGTAATCCACTGGCACAGCGTGTGCCATGTATTTTAATGGCCAGTGTACATAGATATAAGTGTACAACTGCAAGCAGCTAATGGGTTTACTCTTTTAATGGAGGAAGTCTTGGCTGCTAATCTGAAGGCCCTGGGTTCAAACCCCACTGATGACCCAACTTAAATTGTTGTTTTATTAAGTAAAGACTTAAATATGATTGATATAATTTAAGCTATTTAATCTTCCATTATAGAATGATTAAGAATCATCCATCTGTTCTATAATCAAAGATGTTAATAAAGTTATGAAGCTAATAGTATAACAAGTGTTTTTGCTAATCCCAAATTGTTGGGATAGTTCTCATCTGGGAGCAGTGAGGGTCACAGCAGGAGGAACAGTCCATCTCTATTAGGAGTGATTAGTATAACTTTAAGCTATAATTACTTGGATACATTCACACAGGAGACTGCTACCCAGCCATTAAGTATCCTTAAGAGGATGATCTTTTGTACCAAAAGGTCCAGCAGTTTTTCTGACAGTTGTGAAGTTTATCTCCACCAAGTGCCTGAAGGTTGACTTGTGCATACAAAGTGCTTCAGATGGACACTGCTTTTTTTTTTTAGTGGCTGACAATTAAAAAAACAGATGATGTATCATCTTTCTAAGCTTGCTCTTCTAAGGGGATACCCAGCAGTTAAGTGGCATGAGGGTTTTACTAAGCCAAAGGTACCTTGTTTAGCCTACTATCTCCATAGCCACCCTGGAGAATCAAGAACTTCTCTGGCTGTTTGGGATTGCCACTTTTTGAAATGAGCTAGAAAGAAACCAATAGAAAACACATGAAATCTCAGGGGAATGTCTTCTGCCCTAGAGCCTGAAAACCACAGTGCACAACCACAGTGTGTCATTGTGTGCCTGCCACACTCCAGGCAGCGTGGGTCTGGCACCTCATGGATATCTATCAATAAAATAGCAAAACAGTGACACTTCATCCTTTTTAATGACAATTCAGTCTCCTTCCCCAGTGCTGGTGTACTCTCTTCCTCAACCATTTCATGCTTGCAGATAGTTTGCCTAAGCATTCATGAAAATTATACTGAGGTCTAGAGGAAAACCCTCTTTGCTCTGCAAAGATATGCAAACAGGGGATTCAAAAGGTAAAACTGATAACTGAAGAACTGCATTTGTGAGACTTCAGGTCTGCAGAAAGTTAATACCACAATGTGCAGGTGGAAGAGTTTTCACTGTCTTTTCTGGATACTGAATTTACTGGTCAGTTTTGATTTCTGATATGTGCTAAAGATGCCCAAAGGAAAAGATGCTGCTGCATTTTAGCCAAACTATTAAATGAAGAAAACATTAATGGAGAGGACTTTGAAGCCAGGTCTCTGATACCACAAATATTCACGTAATTGTAACTGATCCACCTTAAAATCATGCATGTTCCCCACACTCTGCTTCCCTTTGGCGGAAGGTTATTTAAAACTCAGGTTTCTGATGAGTTGGATGGATCTTCTCCTAATTATCCATTTAACTTTTACATTGGCTTGAAATCAGTCTTTTTCTATGTGGCATAATTTTTTACAATGGAATCTTCTTTCCCTCTGTTTTTCTTTCTTTGCTATATGCAAAGCCAGCATCATATATCCTCCTCAGCTCTATTATTACTAGGCTAGACAAGCCTTGTGCACCTGGAGCATACCTATGTTCTGAAATACAATAATCTGCAGAAACCTAGAGAGAGCCCTGAATGTTTACATCTTTATTAGATCTATCACATTGGTGGCTTAGAGTTGTATATGCCAGCTGATCAAAGGATGACTTTCACTTCACCTGATGCTTCTGATAAAATTGCAGATTACAACCAGAGTTCTTTCTAATGTTGCATTTAGTTTTGCTACATTTCAAACTTTTCCCCCTAAACTCTCCCTATATAATATTCCAGACCTATTCCAAACCATCAATGCCTTCCAAATTTGCATCAGCTGCAGAGTTCATTAACACATCTGTTTTGTGTCAGGGTAATCATGAAAACATTTTCTCAGCTCTTTAGATTTGACCAGCCTTTTACCCAGTACCCTCTTTCCAATAACTCCCATTCAGCTCAGATAAATATCTACTGTTCAGACAGTTTATTGCTCATCTTATACTTTAGCCAATGATCTATTAGTTAAGATTTACCATGAGACACTTTACCAAAATCTTAACTGAACTGCTAGCTTGATATATTTTATTCACAGTCCCATATTCAACTTTTCAGACTTTTTACCTTCAGGGTTCTAATTTTTCTGCATTCTACTTCCTGTGCTTTAGCAACTGGAACTGGAAGAGAGTGAAAGGACAACAAAAGCATGCTCGTCAGAAAAAAAGGAGAAAAAGGCAGGAAATCTTGTTTCTTCAAAATTCTGAAAGTTTTTGGAACTTAAATACAAATGCTCAGAGTAGAAATTAGAAATAAGGATAACAATGAAGATAAGAAATGAAGACAGATAAAATATAAATATTAAATATGAAGTCACCTAGAAACTTCAGTGTCTTTCCAAGCTTGCTGCTCTCTGGCAGCTGAACGAATCTGTTCACGTCCTCGTGGTCTTTATTAAGTTTCAACTTCTAATTCAGTTTTCCTAAGAAAGAACTGAACAGAAACCAACCCAGGACTACAGTTGGTTGAACATCTTATTTACTCAATAGTGAGATAACTTTCAAAGACAATATATCTATTTGTTTTCCTTCTGAATAGTAAGCTTTGTGGTGCTTTTTTTTTTCTTATTTCCCCCCTTTCCTGTTTGCAAACTACATCCATTACTGCCACAAAGGAGGTTTATCTCATGGGCAAAGAATCAACACTCATTGCTTTACCTACAAAGGGAAACAAAGGGGATTTCTTTTCCTATTCTTTTCCACCAACTGTGGAATCAGCAAATGGATCTTACTTTATTTTATCACAAAATCAAGTACATTTAGAATTCTATACTTACATTAGTTTACATTTTAAATCACTTACACTAGTAACTGGTTTTTTACATTTGAAAAGCATCTCCAAGTTGCAAAGTTCCTGATGTACATTACAATGAAGCCTTTGTATTTGTAAGCAAGTAAAACCAGACAATTGCAATATAAGCGAAATGGCAGCCACTTTCTCCTGTCCCACAATAAATAGCAAGTGCTCAGATCTGCATAGGCATCAAAGAAAGAAACATGCATGGATTGGAGTGCAATATGGAGAGTAATATGACACACAGTTCAGATTAAACAGAGATGCTGCTGTGGTATGGTGTTGTCCCTGCTATGACTGCTAAAGAAAGAAAAACACTTGTTTAAGAGGAAAAGGGGGTATATGCCAAAAAACTGCAAAGCCTTCCTGCTCCTCATTTGCCAGGAGGTGGTTGTGTCTACCACTAGGTCTATACACAAAGTCTTCCATAAATTGTCTCTGTAGTTAGGTGGTGGTGTATCAGCAAAACTAAGATTTGTAATGCACTACATCAGGTCCAACCGAATCACTTTATCTCCTAGGAGAAGTAGCCTGATATGAGAGTGTACCCTGCATTCTGGATCACCAGTGCTAGAGCTTTCCTAATGTCTTATCCATTTGCCTCATTGTAAAAATCAGTAAATGTCAAGTGATCTCTGTGCACGGAGTTACAGTCCAGATTAGAGCCTTAATCCAGAAGAAGATAAGTAGTCTCATTGCTACTCTGTTTAGACAGTGTGAAGTTGAGGCCTTTAGTTTCAGCCCTCCCATAAAACATGAAAATAAATGGAGCAGTTTATTCTGAAAAGGTCCTCAAATCCCCAGAGCTTTCTGGGTGATCCCTGGGGTAAGCATCACGCTCAAAACCCTCTGTGACATTCCAGAAGTTGTTGTGTCCTTTGACTCTAAAGATTGGGCTGGGCTGGAGCAGTTAAGGCTCACTGTCCCTTTCAGTGTTTGTGAGTCAGCCAAGGTGGCAACTTAATACCTGTTCTAAAAAGCTAACCCATCAGCTGCAATGCCTAAAGGTTGACAGACCACTGAGTAGTATGGCCTCCTACAGACCAAATCACACTCTTAACAGTGACTAGGAATATTTGATTAGTTGTAAATTTTAGGTTCACAAAACAGTTAATGGTAGATATTGGTAGCACTAAACCTATTTTCACTTCTTCATTTCATCTTCCAGCAGAAAGACTTCTCGTTGCAATGCATTACAATATGGGAAATAAAAAAAATCCTCTGTCAACACAGCTGCAGAAGTATGTCAGATCCACTCTGAGCAGGAAAAATCACTGATCAGCTCAGATTATAAAACCTAAATATTGGACTAAAACACTGAATACTTTGCAGAGTTTTCACTTTATTCACAAAAGAGATTAACTGGATTCAAGGTGGGCTTGCAGACAGGCTATTGTAAATTGGACCAGAAATCATCAGCCACCTACAGTTGGAATTTGACCCCATTATATTAAACAAAGAGCCCTGAGAAATAATTGAGCTGGGAGCTGCACAACAGCCTAAACCCCTGCTGCTGACAGTGTCCAGCAGAGAACAAATGAACCCACTACTAATGGTAGTCAACAGCTTCTTCAGAGGACTGAACTTATCAACCTCTAAAGAAAAAACAATATTCTACCTGGTCCTTAAACAACCAACATGATGTAGAAAACTGGCTGAATTCTCAGCTACTGCCGATTGTTACAGCTCTTCTGAAATCAAAAGATCAATGAGAATTTAGATCAAGCTCTTGTCAACTTCTTACCAAACTAAGCATGTGAGAAGAGTAACAAACAAGCTCCAACATTATTCAACACATAGGACCCTGCTTACTTCTGTAGGCATTACAGATGGCACAATCACGGCAGCCTGGGTGCAAAGACAGAGTCCCCAGAAGCACTGATGCACGATTATCATATGTTATCACGCACACGGGTTGGCTGAACAGGTGTGCTCCTCCCCAGGTGAACATGGGAAGTCTCTAATGTGCCAATAGCTCAGCAGAAAACACTGACACAGGCTCTGAATTCGGTCCTTCCCCAGTGACAGCAGCTGTCTGAGCGATGGAGGCACGATCAGGTTTTTTCACTTTTGCATTTTTAGCATAGTGGAGCATTAAGTAGCTCCTGCTCTAGAATAAATTGTACAGATCCACAGCTATGTGTTTTGCAGGCATAATAAGGAGTACTGTGAATCTACAAACATAGAAGTGTTGATGGCTTTCTGGCAGTGGTCTTTGCTATCAGCTATGACTGGTGACATTCATGCTGCAAGTTAGGGGAATAAAAACAAGCTTCCTCCCTAAATTAGTCGTGATACAAAGCCCAGCTGCTATGCAGAGAAGAGAGAATTAAATAAGCCATATCCCACTTAAACTCTCCAGCACACAGTGATTTCTCTCTTGAACGTGGCACCTTTCAAAAACAGAAAGCTTCCATTCTTTTGCAGAAGTCAAAAGATCAGGTAATTAAACCAGCACCTGAAGGGGCTGCCCCATGCCAGGCCTAATCCTGCTGCCGGTGTGGTGCTGGTGTGCCTGGGGCAGGATGGATGCAGATGCTGTGCAGCACCGCGTCCTGCTGAGCTGTTGGTTTGGGAGGAGACAAACCCGCCTGGGTAGTCAGGTGCCATGGAAGGGAGAAGGTCCTCCTTTTTCACCTGGAGAACTTTCAAGTTTCTCTCTTTCCTCCACAGGGCCTTGAGCTGTAGGGCTTGTAGGGCAGGGTTTATACTGGGGAAGTGAGTGACCAGCTCAGAAACCTTAGTGGCTCTGTAAAAAAAGCATGTGTACATGCTGGGAACGTCTTGCATTTTATGAGAAACTCTTTTTGTATTTAAAGTTTAATGATGAAAATTTTTTCCTTGACAAATTGATCAGTTGAGGTCTTCTCAGGTTTTCCACATGCCTTTCTGAGTACAGGAACGTGCGGTGTAGGTCTGAATTTCAACGCAGTCTGACGCAGACACAGTAAATCATCTGCAGCGTGCACGTAGGGTACACCGATAATTCTGGTACCACATAGCAGGTCACTCTGATTAGGACTCTTTTGCCATATACTGTGTTTTGCCTTTTTTCTGCAACTGATCAGGGAATCTCAGAATTAATTAAATCTCTTGATGTCCTTAGACAGCTTGTGGAATAAGTGGTAAGATATTAGAGACACTGAACTTTTTCATTTGATTTAATCTCTGTAACCTGAGCTCCAATTTATTGCTGTAGCTTCTACCCTCTTGAAGATTAATTACTGCACCAGTTAGCAAGTCGTCTCACCTTCTATCATTTGTGAAGAGTGTAAGTCAGTAGAAATGTAACTTAGGTGTTACTCTGGCTCTGTACATGACCAGTGAAAATTCAGTTAAAGATTTAACAGTTAAATATATTTAGCACTACAACGCTCTTTCCTTAGAAGCAACTCTAGAGCCAACTCAAGCATGGTGATGTTACAGGTGAAGGAATATGAGTAACATTTAAATTCTGCTGTCAGTTGTCTCAGTTTAGACACAGACATCTCAGTATAGACACAGATGCCCTCACCCCCAACTCCCAATATCAGAGTTTTCTGAATTTACACTTGTGTTAGGGAGCAGATGTTAATTCTTTATGGGTTTTGGTTTGTTTCTGGGTTGGTTTTTTTTGCTTATCAGGGCTTTTTAGGAATGACAGCCTTGATGTTGACAGAAGCATTGCAGAACTGATTTTGCAGCTATGACATGCGACTCTCTCCTGTCCCTGCTGGCTCTGCAGGGTCTGATGACACAGCAGAGGGTCCATGAGCAGCTCGGAGCAACAGGGTACCAAGGCATCCTGTTCACAGATGTGTCTAAATAAGGTGAGGTACACAGAGAACTTAATGACTCCATGCTCTGGTAGCTCTGCTGCAAGGAGGCTCCAGCACAAGGCGACCAGCTGGCAGCAGGTTCTTCCTTGTGCCAGAAGTACAATTCTGGCAGCGAAAGAAAGCACAACAACTTGAAAACATAATGAGGTAGAAACATAGGAAAACAAAGCGCTGTAGACATGTATTCAGCTTAAGAATGACACATTCAAGCGGCTTTAGGTTGCTGGAGAGTAACTTCTTTGAAAAGTTAGTGGCCAGAAGAATATTAATTTTAATTCCTCACACGTTCAGCCAAGCATATTTTCCTGTCACAATGAAATTGGTTAATTCTCAACCATTTTCAGAAGTCCAAAATAGGTGTGCATCTACCCTTAAACACAGCTGAGGTTTTAGATAGCCTTGGTTAATGTATTAAGTCCAGCAAACCCAAGCACTAGCCACATTCAGAAAGATGTTATGTGCTAGCCCAGGCAAACTTAAGCCTGCATCACAGCTTTCCCAGTGGTCCTTTCCTTGTTGCCGAGAGTATAGCTAGCTTTGTAGACAACCACTCCGTAGAATCTTGATGCTTATCACAATTATACATAATACACAAAACCCTCTCTGTGCTTCATTTACATGTTGAAACCTACGCCAGCCCTGATGGGCACTTTTTTGCCAATGGAACACTTAGGAATCCCTGTGATTGCTGTAGTTCTTAGCATTACTGTTAATATTGTCATTGAATCTTGCAGTGCCCACTAACCTTGTTGTCCTGCATAACGGCATCAACATCCCCATCCTCGGTACCTGAAATATAGTACTTTTCACAACATGGACCCCAGTGATTCTTTCCTAGAAGCTCTTGTCCTAGGAAGGCCAAAGGTGACTTCTTGATTTATGCCCTTAGGGTTAATGGATTTTTCCAATGGAGTTTTTTTTCCCCCAAGATCCAATCTCTGCATTGTTTCTCCATACAGCTCCTTACAGGCAGCTTAGAGTACCATCAAGAACCCATAGCAGTTGCCTCCAGGAATACTTTGAAGCCTAGTATTTTGTTTTCCTAAGTTTCTTTTAGGTTCCTTCAGTTATACACCCTAGGAAAGCATCCAAGCGCAAGCATAGCTGTCTGCTTTAGCAGGGCACCAGATTGCCTGTTACAGACAACATGCAACAAGTCTTCCATTAATTCAGACGTCCATCCCTTATTTTGACATCTGAAAATGGCACCTTCTGGCAGCTTCCCCTTTGGTATTGTCTTTCTTTTAAGGGTGATGTATAGTGGCAATTTTGCTTTATCTGCTAAGACCACCAGCAAAGTGGCAATCCTGTTTTATCATTGGCAGTATTTTTGATAAGTGATTTGGGCTTTTTTATTGCACAGTAATATGATGTCTGAAAAACCCAATGCATGTCTGAAGAAAAAAAGGGAAGTTTGATTTGTGTTGCCTGTGTGCATTAGTAAACATTTGTGAATTTTATATATTGCTGCATAGTGTTGAAATTCTACTGTTTTTCATATAGTTCAAACAGACTTTATCACAATGTTATTTTGATTTTGAGCTGGAGTATTACATCAGTTATACATGCCAAAAGATGCTGGTTTTGACTTTCAGTTCAGCAAGTTCTGTTATTGTGAAGAAATGATGGGAGCCCCTTCTAAAACGAACAAGAAATTTTTGTTAGAAATATCCTAATCTGGATAACCTGGTCTAAATTTCAGTATTAGAAGAATAATATTTTCCTTCCTTCTCTAAAACCTCTAGAAAGACACAGTCATGAATCTACTACAAAGTTTTCATATTTCTCATGCCAGGATGCATAAGGTTTCTAAAGCATCTTCAAGAGATGGGAATCTCCTACTTATCCAGTAGCAATGGTAATCAAGATGCTTTAGAGACTAGGGAGGAAATTACACATATATTATACAATATAAACTATATTACATATAAACTAGGAGTAAGTAAGCAGTAGAAAGAGTTCATTCTGTCCTCAGCTTTGAAGGAGCCAGTGGCTCAGAGCAGCTGCTTTGGCTGCTTTTCTTTGTCATCTTGAAGAGGAGGAGCAGGAGAGCGGCTGCTCTCAGAGCAGAGCTTCCCCTGCCTGGGGTAAGTGATGGAGGATGATTAGGCAACATCACTCGTGAATGGCTGCACTAGAGAAGCTGAGGAAGATGCCCATCATTGCTTACCATCTTAATAATGCACCTTCTTATTTAATCTTTTCAAATATCTGCCCGCTACTGTAAATCTATGCTTTCAAATGAAAAAGAAATCCTGTAACATAAAATCTCACTAATGGTGAAACTAATAAAGCATTTGATTTTTCCCTGTGCTGACATCCTTAAAACTGGGGTACAAGACTTCTTCCTCAGTATCCAGCATCCTGGTGTATTTCCTCACAGCACTGAGATGAGGAGACTGACAGGGCTTTTCCCCTGAATGATACAACCCAGTTTAGGAGCTGAAAACACAGGGACCTGTGTGGAAGATTTGTCTTCTGGTGACCAACATGGTTCATGAGTGTGAACAAATTAGTGGGGAAGGTGCAGGGGCCTGTAGCTTGTTGGAGTTACAGGAGTTTGTAGCTCTTAGTCTTGTGAGGGCCATTCAGCTGCCCTGCTTTCCAGAGAGACCTGTTTTGTGCTATTACACAAAAAGTGACACTAAATACATGCAGTGGAAGAGTGGAGTGGTACTGTGCTCTGCGAAGCTCTGTGGGCACAGCCATCCTTCTCAAAATAAACAGCCTTGCTGGGCACACCTGAAGTGGGTTGCCAGAGCAAGAGTGCATAGCAGTAGATAAGTTAATTAAATATGACTGTCTGCATGGGTGCCTGTGATTTCTGGGACATGTTCCTGGTGACACATGGTGGAGGAGATGCTGCTCTGGCCTGTGGTGCAGGGACACGGGTGGTTTGGAGCAGATCCACAGATGTGTCCTTAAAGTGCTAAAAAAAGTACCTCCTGGCTGCCTTGGGATCTGCACCAGGACACCATGGGCTTTCTTTGGTAACAACCTACCGCACCTTCATTTCTCCTGCCTTCTCCATTGTATACTTTCCCTGCTGAAAATGCAAGGTAGCTTCAGGGACCTTGCTCACTAGGTGAAGACAACGAGTAAATGAACTTCCTTAATGGAAAAGTGCCAGCAAAAACACAGGCAGCTGACAGCCCGTGTCTCCTGTTAGTCTGTCCACCCTGTTGCTGATGCAAACAAAGCAAAAGCAGCTTCATCACTTAGCGTATGCTGAAAAAGTCACTGTGGAAGCATTGCAAAAACGTTTTTCCTCATCAGTGGATCGGAGAGGACCTTTGGCTTTTAAATCCCTAAAAGTTGGGAAATTACCTTTCTGAATTTTGTAAATGCTGATCTACAGACAACAATAGATTTAAACTTCTGATAAAAGAAACCTTTATCTCCCATCATCACACGTTGTTGTGCCACATGATCTCCTTCTGATCTGCAGTGTCCTCCTTGAGCTGAGGCAGAGAAGGTGATTTTAATTCTTCCTTTTCCTAACAGAAAAAAGAAAAACACAACACTCCACCACTACATCTGTGCCCCTCCCCAGCCTGCCAGTCCCTTTCCTTCTTGCTTTGGAGCAAGGCTGACCAATGATATTTTCCTCCCCATGCTAAAAGAACTGATACTGTTTCATCCAAGGGTCTCATTTGCTCTTTCTCATAGCAATGCAAAGAGTTACAGGGGCCAAAGAAGAAATCCATGTTTGGGTCACCAGATTAAATTGTCCATGTTCCTTTGTCCATGACTTCGTCCTTCAGGTCCATTGCTCCCTGGGGATTTTTCAGAGCTTATCTCTCTGAGATTGTTCTACCATGCATCTTCTTATAGTGTCACTGGAATTTGTCACCCAAAAGACACTACTTACTGACTTTTTTTTTGGACCACTAGGAGTAACTCTGCCAGAAAAAATATCTTGATAGTTTGGTTTGGTTTTTTTTCTAAATCTCCCTGGCTTTTCATTCCAGTAAGGAATTGAAAACACATGAAACGTCTGAATCCTCCACAGAACGGAAATTCTGACTTCCCACTGACACTCTAAATGAGATTGAGACTCACATTCCTATCGCAAAGTGGCTTCTGATTTTTCTATTTGAGTGTATCATTTTGTGTCACTTATAAGCCGATAATAACCAGGCATGAGCACACCTGTGTTTTCGGGAAGTTCATATTTTGGTATGGATCCAAACTTTGCACCTGAGGCCCACGGCGAGATGTGAGCAGGTTTTGGAAAACAAAGCTGTGCCATGATGATGAACATCAAATTATATTATGCTGAAAATTGTAGCAGCGATGAGTTCAGCTCATTTAGAGACGTGAGGTTCTCAAGTACAGACAAAAGCCATTGCTGGAGGAAGCCATCCAGCCCTACTGGAGCTGTGTAAAGGCAGGATGTTTGCTGAGATCCCAGCCCCACAGCTGAGGTCATTGGGAAAGCAGATTTTAGTTACGCCCCTGCCAGCCTGCACGCCTGACACAGAGGTGAGGTGGTAGCCAAACCGCCTCGTACAGGAAAAGCAGAGGCAAGCAGAGGGATGCAGAGGGAACGCTGCAAAAGCTGGGAATAGCAGATGATGTGAACTGGGTGGGAGCCCTGTCCCACCCCAGCAGACACGCGAGGCATTGCTCCGAAAAGCTGGAACCACACTATGGGATACACCCTGCAAATGGCTGCTCGGCCCAGTCCTTCCGGCAATAAGCCCATTTCCCCACATTTCAGACTCAAATTCATCCATATGTGGGAGAAAGCGCTTGCCAGTTGCAACGGACGTTTTACCATCAGGAAAGCAGTAACACTTGTATGGGGGCACTGGACTAAAATAGGGGAAAGGCTCCAGGACTCCACCTTACAATGGCAATACTACAAGTATCTAACATGTCTTCAGGCGATTATGGTTGAGAACCATTTGTGTTTTAATAAGGGAACAAGTCGGCACAATGGGAGTTTTGCCTGAAGTCAAGTGACTCAAGGCCCTTGGAGCCTATGGCTATGGCGTGCTTTGCCCCACTGCCAAAGCCCAGGGGGACTAAACCGCCCAGTGCAGTTCACAGGTACAGTTGTGAAAGCTCTAAGGCGCCTTTTTTCCTGCAAACAAATATGCCTCCCCACCTCCTTCCATTTCAGCAATGCAGTGCATGATTGTTTTTATTATGGTTCTGTCACTTCACACAGTCCAGTTTTATTTCAATAATAAAAATATAGAAATATAATTAGCATCTTTGTTTTAAGGCACTGAGTTTTCAAATTACCACGTGTGACAACTGTTATGGCAGTGAAATCGTTAAAATCATGTAAATGCTTAAACCATGTAGGCCTGGGAGATTATAGTTTCATTAGAGAAAAGGCTATAAAGTTAGACCTAGGTAATTACCTTTCCCATTAATGCTCGAAAATTCTTTGCTCCACTGAGAAGTGATTGTGGTGCATCATGCCTTCTGTGCTTTTCCATTCAAACTGCAGGAGCCTTTATTTCATCAGCACAAACTACAAGGAAACAGCGGCAGCCTTCCAGGTGTACTTTGCAAATTGGGGTTTAAATGTGGAACGCATCAAATTAAAATTCAATATTAATTATTTTGTCTTGCTAGGAGCCTGAGCAGTTTAAAGCAGCAAGGGTAATTGTCTAACTCATTGTATGTGTCTACAGCGAACTTAATCATTATGTCAGCTTCCTAATAAAAGGTTATTATAGAAACAAAGATCCCAATTTTACATATGGTAGGCAAGGGAGAATTCGAAGAGCTAGTCTCCAAGGTAGACTTGAGGTTCTTGACAAATGATGCCCATGCTGTGATCAGATACTTAACAAGAAATCTCGTTATTAACTAGGCCTGTACAGATAATTAGCACTTGAGCTTCAAATTTTAAATCTGGCTTGAGATGTATAATTTATCAAAAGCCCAAGCTCGCTGTCAAAGTCCTATAATAAGGCAGTGTTATTGATGAATTGAGATTAAGAGCAGATTGAAGAGAAAATTAGGCCACTGGTTAGTCTGAAAGGTCTGATTTCAATATTTGCAGTACTAATTTGGTATTATTTTGGTAAATGGATGTGGTCCCCAAGTGCTGTATAGTATAAAAGAATAAACTGTGCGTCATTATTCTAACAAAAAAGTATTGTTTACTGTATGCTGAATTTTGCAGCACTAGCAGTCTGGTTAATAAGCTTCTTTACAGGATAAGTGTACCTGGTTTTATTGCATTAATTTATTATAACACATAGAGAACACCAGGCTTTTATTCAGGGTTAGAAAACGCAGCTTCTTTACATTAAAAAATACATTACGTTAGATTAATGATGATCGAGTATGCCAATCCCTAATTTAACTGTTTCATTTATATCTTTGAACTATCTTCCAAGAATTTCTTTACACTGGAATGCAGATAAGTACCGTTTTGTATATTCAAGCTACATAAAGGGAGCAATCTTTTTTTAATGATCGCCGGTAGCACTTCATTGCGAGTGGTTCTAAGAAAAAAAGGAGAGCGACTGTATGCAATCTATCTACAGTAAAGTGCAGCTGCAAAGGTGTTAGATACACATTCGTGACCCTTAGCATGCTAAAGCTTTTTGATACACATAATAAAATGACATTTAGGGCAATTGCTGATTTCCAGAATTATGTTAGGTAAAACATAAGGCTGGCACAAATTCTGTTGGTTTTTCAGGGTTTAATTCTTTGCCCAAGCACGCAGATTGTACCAAAAAGGCACCACGCATATCCTGTCAAATCTGGATCAAATGCAACTGTGTACCCCTGTATATTTCTTATCTATCACATCAATAGCCTCCAGCAAAATACTAACGTCGCTCGCTGCCTGTTTCCAGGAAACTTTGTGCTGACAGCCCCCTGTAACCCGCTACTGGCAGCAGCTCCTTTCCCCTCAGTTTCCAGCTGTCCAGCGGGGGATGCCAAGTCACAGCAGGACCTGAGGAGTGTTTGTATTCAACTGTGGCACCGAGCTTTATGGAGATTTGCCGTGTACATTGTGCACTTGCAGACAAGCGGGATTTCCAGGACCCAGCGGGGGCTCCCCGGTGTTTATGCTGAGGTGGTTAGCTAGTTGGCAAATTGCTTTGGGCCACAAACCTGTGACAGAGGAGAATGTATTGCATTAGCTTTTCTATCAATATCATCTTAACGCTGACTTATAACACAATTGCTTTCATGCTGATCTGGCTTCCTAATTTTAATTTTTGGATTGACTGAATTTTGCAGTCAGGCGTCTTTGGTGATACTGGTAAAAAAAAAAAAGCCTTTTCTTCCTTCCTTAGAAATAGTATGCTGTTAAAAATATAAGCAACAAAATATAAACAACTTCAACCGCTCTAATAAGCCCTTGACTAATACATAGCTTACACTGATTTGGAAAACATCTAATCCTTTCGATATACACATTGTTATAATTTTCAGAAGACTTAAAAGAATTCATTCTTTTCGATTTTACTCTGCTGTGCACAGTAGAGTAGCATTTTGCAGGACCGCTTGAGTCTTGTAGGAGTTTTAGTAGATATGAAAGAGGTCCAAAAAAGGAGGGCACTGTAATTCTGAGCAGACAGAAATGCTAATTTATACTTCTGTGGGGGTTTTCATTTGGTCGCTCTTAAGTATTACTCATATATTATGGACTGATTGTGATCTTTTTTATGCTGAACGTACTTCTGCTGTGCATTAGTGCAATTTGAGATCAGGAGACGCTCCTGGTTGAATTAAGACATATCGGTGTAAGAGGTAAATCTGAGGAGCTTTAAGGGTCATTTAAGATAAAGTAATTGATAAGATACAGGTTAACTTTATTTAGAAAAACAATGCAGAAATTATTTTATCTCTTTAAATGCCATTTACAAGTGTACTCAAAGCTAAAAAAATATTGAGATATGTCGGAATTTGGGAGACAAATAAGAATATATATACATATGGCAAACAGAAGCATGGGGCACATCACAAGGCTCTGTCAATTTAGGACACTTTGGGACTCCTCAGCTAAGGCTGCTTTCTAATAAGCTTAGCTAGCCAATTGCCCGATTTTGAAGTCCTTTCACATGAAACATTCCCACAGCTTGTACGGGGAGCTGCGCACACAAAAGATCGGCGGTAGAATGCGTGTATCTATATTTTATTGTATTCGTATAGCAAATGTAATAACGATACAACACTTTTCATGAATTGAGGTAGGAAATAGCTACCAGTGATTACTGTGCAAAAGAATGGAAATGCTTATTATATCATACCCAGCATCTTATAGCATCTTATTAAAAACAAATGGGTTTGGTACTCAGGTGGTTTGTACAGTCATTCCTACATTACTTTTTAAAGCAATTTGGTAGCGCTGGTGTAAATGACAACATAAGCTGCACGAAAAACAATAACACAGAAAAAAAGCAGGCTTGAGTATTCCTATTGATATAAATACAAGTAGCAACCACGTAGTGAAGCGCAGGATTTTAAAACAGGATTTTGCCATGATAAATTTCCTCAGTGAGCCCAGACCCATTCCAGTGCTATAGATACTATTGTCACCTGCATGCCCTCAATGACCTGAGTTATAGCATTCCAGGAGGACGATTTCCTGCGCTTACACATCACTGAAGGTAAAGAAACTACACAGAAAGGCAAAGTTGTGCCTCTACTCATCACATTCCCCCACCTCTCATAAAAATACTAACTCGGCCTTACTAGTTCAGGACCGAGAGAGGAGGGCACGGACTCCACTGCCGTACTACGAGAAGGGTTGGCAGGCACCTGGACAAAAGCGAAACATTTTTACGGAGAAACCTGAAGGCCCTCGGCTGTGCGCTTCGGCCTGGCTCACGCTTGGAACTCCCTGCCCGCCGCAGCCCGGCCCCG